>NC_000078.6:37765000-38065000 GCF_000001635.26 Mus musculus
TAAAACTAGAGCTTATCCTATGTGCACAAAATTGAAAGCAACACTTTCACTTTATTTTACTGGCCAGTGCAGACAAAGACCACACAGGTTTAAAGGATACTGAAAAATCTTGCCTCTTGACAAGGAGAAGGATATAGTTGTGAGAGTTTTGAATCAGGACTGATATCTTCTGTTTAAATGCTTAATTTTCTTCTTTATGTTATACATTTTTTTAAAAAAAATAAACTCTTATGGTTCTTTACACAATAAGGAAGCATGTGGGAACATACGTTGGCAAAGGCACCTAGTGTCTGCTATTTAATCACATAACTATCACTTGACACTTGTGCTCTCTTTTGTTAGGCTGACAACTTAAAATGAAATAATGACCCTCAGGTGATGAAAGTATAGGAGATGTCAAGAAGGAATATTTAAGTTTGCTTTATCGAGACTATTCTAGGTCTGAAGAATATTAAGTATGATGCCTCGGGCAGCCTCCTAATGAAAATATTCTAAGACAGGAGTACTATGGAAGCAGCTACGTTCTCTGCATCAGACCAGGCATGATTTTCAGAAAGCACAAGTGTGGTACTTGTGGCATATGTACTATGTCACATTTGCTGCTACAGTCACTCTGGTCTGATGCAGAGTTCGTTGCATAGATTACCAGTTACTACCAGTTACCTCAACATGTCAGGAAGAACAACTCAGTTTGCTCTGTTCTTTCATTAATTTTCTTATTAGTCTTTTCCACAAAAATAGCATGACCTTTGTGTTGACTTTTATGATCATGATAAAAGTCTTCCTGCAGACAAGAGTGTATATTTGGAGCTAGATATTGGGGGAGTATTTGTTGCTTTTTTGCTTCTTTGCCTTTTAACCTCATTGATCTTCCATCTGTCTCAGGAAATTCCAGTATCAGTCTCTTCTTCTTCCTGTAATGCCTTCTTGGCATCAATTCCTCTGATGTTCGCTTCTCTTGCACAGTTCCTCTTCTAAAATGATTTGGACATTCACTACAGAAAGCTACATCTCAAGAAGATTCATACTACCTGTGTGTCAACAGCTTGAACCCTACTCTCTTCTGTCTTCTCACTTCTGTCTGATCTTCACTACTTTATTTT
Source organism: Mus musculus (assembly GCF_000001635.26). NCBI lineage: Eukaryota > Metazoa > Chordata > Mammalia > Rodentia > Muridae > Mus > Mus musculus. The sequence goes on from NC_000078.6 coordinate 37,766,104, forward strand.
GAAATGTTATTTATGGTAAGATTCAGTGCCTTAAATGTCAACAAATGCTTTACAGGAAACAGAGGAGTAATGAGAGATTGTTATAAACTAAAGGTTCAGCTGTGGGTTTTTGTTTGTTTGTTCGTTTTCTCTCTCCATTGGCTTATGCATTTCAGATGTGAGCAAAAAATTCTTTCTATTATATGACGTACTGACTGATCAGAACCTCAGTGATGTGGAGAGTTTGACATGTTGTAAAAACAGATCCAAATTACTCATATTATCTGGGCCATCTTTAGGTTCCTTAATAATTTAATTTATTGTCCTTCTCTGCATGTGGCCTAACATCTTTCTGACCCTTTGGTAAATTTTTTGGGATGTGTCTTTGTTAGACCTTCTATTGCTGCATTGAAAACAGCATAAATCTGGAGTGTAAAAAAAATTAAATTAAATTAGCAATTAAAAAAAATCATAACAAAAAAGAAAGTTCGGGAGAAAAAGGCTTATTTGGCTTATACTTCCGTATTGCTGTTCACCATTGGGGGAAGCTTAGAAAATAACTTAAACAGGGTAGAAAGCCCAGAGACAGGAGATGAAGCACAGGCTATTATGAGTACTATTGCTTAGTGACTTGCTTCCCACATCTTGCTCAGCCTGCTTTTTTTTTCTTTTTTTTTTTAATTAGGTATTTATTTCATTTACATTTCCAATGCTGTCCCAAAAGTCCCCTATACCCTCCCCCACCCACTCCCCCACCCACCCACTCCCACTTCTTGGCCCTGGCGTTTCTCTGTACTGAGGCATATAAAGTTTACACGACCAATGTGCCTGTCTTTCCACTGATGGCCGACTAGGTCATATTCTGATACATATGCAGCTTTCTTATAGGACCCAGGACCACCACCCAGGGATAGGACCGTCCACAATAGGTTGGAGTCTCCTCATCAACCACCAACTAAGAAAACGCCTTTCAGCCAGATCTTAGGGAGGTGTTTTCTCAAGTAAGGTTCACTCCTTTCAGATAACTCTAGTTTGTATGTGAAGTTGACCAAGACTAGACAGCACAAGATGTTTAAAAAGACTTATTGTTACAACAAAAAAGAAGGGGGCAAGGAAAGCAGTTTGATGGTGTCTGAGACCTATGACAGAGTTTCCACCACTTTGCTGAATCCCATCTACCTGATGTTTCTATCAATAGAGTTGAAAATACTTATTTATGACTTTCTTTATTGTTTCTATAAAAAAAAAACAACTTAATAATGTTACCTCATTGTAATTTAGAATTTATTTATGATAACCTGAATTTGTTTTTGTAGGCTACTGCCATACATGTGTTTTCTAGACTAATGTATCCCTTAACCCCTTTGATGTGATGTGGAGAGCTATTGGTGCCATTTCAAGAATATTATTAAGAATTTGACCTTGGGCTAGGACAAGGAAGTAGGCTCAAGATCTTGATCATCTTGATAAGTTCCTGAAGACCATGGGACCTTTGTTCATGCCTTGTTTGTTCCTTTACTACTTTGTTTATGCCTTAGAACTGGCCATATTCTTTGCATGTACTTAGAATGATATAAAAGCAGACTGGAAAAAAATTAAACCTGCTTCGGCACTTGTTGAGATCGTACTATAGTGATGTCTGATTGTCTTTTCTTTCATTAATCCTTGCTCCCTCCCTCAAGACCCTGTTGACTTATTGAGTCATCTTGGCCAATGTGAAACTTGTGTTTTTGTTTGATAAATGTTATTAACTCAAATGCTTAGAGGCATGAGAAAATTGAAAAGTTTTATTAACAAATTCTATTTTAATATAACCTTTTTTCAACTTGTAAAAGCTAATGACTATTTGAAATTTTTAAAATATAAATACTATGATACAGTAATTTAACACATCCAGGAGCCTAGCTTTAACAATAGGCTACTAGTTTCTATATCTCTGCAAACTTATGAAATTTATCTTCCTCCTGAGTTCTAGATTTGTAACCAACTGATCTGATGATACATTTATCAAATATCTAAGACCAGCCATGTTTAAAATACCCAGAACAGAGCTATTGGTTCTTTGATATTTTCCTGCTGCAGAAAAATGGCACCATTCTGACTTAGGAATCAAGCCACATCATGCCTTTTCATCGCCACAATTCAACTAAACCATAAGTTTCACATTGTTTCAGGAAATACTCAGAAAGAGTAAGAGGGAAGTCACACTTGTGCAACTCTCTACTCTGTGGGGCTGACTAGCCAGGCACCGGTGGGCAATGGCCGACCTGTTCTTATCTCGTGGAGACTCTGACTTATTACTCTACAATCTCTCCACCCAGCTCCCGAGGATCCCACTGGCAAGTTGTTACCATAGGAAACCCATGCTTCAAATCCTTCACATCCTTTGTCATGCACCTCAGGCAAACCCATGCTTTGCTTTCTATCTTGAACTCAGGCCAGCTGTCCTGTGAAGGAAAACACAACACAAATTTAGTTCAGAAATGAAGGTAACTCAATCATTGGGTGCAACAACTAAAACTTAATCTTGTAAGCCTTATCAAAATCTGATTCCTCTGGTGGCGAATCAACAGGGATTTTTTTTTCCTGGCCTTAATTCTTGCTAGTGTTATTACTTACTTACATTTCTTAAACACATTTGAGACCCCTTGATCATTGGAGAAGTAAAATGCTTTGTCTATATCAGAATGATGGCATTTCCTTCTCCATGGAGGATTGTATAGGTAGGTTTCCTTCCCCCTCCATGATCCATTATTCAGTTCATTGTTGCCTCAATAAACTACCTCCTGACTGTCCCTTGCTTCATTTTCCAGGTGCTCAGACATGGTCTTACTATGAAGCTATGTGTTACATTCACTTTTCCTGTGAAAATATGACCAAATCAAAGACAGACCAAAGAGAAACAAATGGTTGTGCTGACTTATTTTAACAGCACAGAAGGGATAGTTTCAAGAGCAGCAGAACCCCAAACAGCCTTCTCACTGCTGAACCCCATCCATCCTGGATGATTGCCTCATAGAGATGTATCATGCCGTGCCTTTTAAAATCATCCTTGTGCATTATCTATCTCAAGATCTCTTCCATCTGGGAAGGAGAATAATAGCTGGATTCTAGGAAAGGCTTTCCTGGGGAATGGGGTAAATTGCCTCATTTCCATAGTTACTCTATTGTCTATTAGTTTATTGGTGTACACTAGTTTCCATGGTCATAGGGCTTGGGATTTGGGAAAGAAAAGTCCATCATGATATAACATCATGCCTCAAATTCAAGTGGACAGGCAAGCAAGTAAATAAATCAACCAGCAAACAAACTGCCCTGAAATTTGCTATTTAGCTCTGACAGGCTTTGAACTTCTGATCTTCCTGCCTTCATTAATATACTATAGCTATAGCGTAATTTTCTTCTTTTAAGACTAACTATAATCTATATTTAAAAAAAAAAACTATGAAGGCAATTTGGCACATAGTACTTTAAAAATATACATATTTGAGGCAAGTGGTTTGAGTACCTATCAGAAGTCAAATTCATCAGAAGGATATCAATATTTTCTGAAAATTCTGAATCGCTCGATGTCTGAGTCATCGTGATCTGGCTTGAGTAATTAGCGCCAGCATTCCTCTTCCTTTTGAACCAACCAAACTTTCTCTTTGAGCCTCTCCATAGTTATACTTCTGCTCTTATCTTATTACCAGGGAAATCAAGGTTTTCTTTAACAGCACCTTAGGCTCATTAAATAAGACAATTTGTAAGCTCAAGAATTGTATTAGCTCTGACAGGAAAGCAGCAGAGAGAAGAGCAGGAAGACTGTGCCTCTCAACTGAAGCCCAGAGACAGAGGTGGAGATGGGGGTGGGTGTACTAGAGAGTCCCAAAGAGTAAGAGGGAAGTCACGCTTTTGCAATGGTGGTTAGCAAGCAGCAGCATGGCAGAGGTGTGGGTGTGGAATAGAGTGCCAGAGAATGAGTAAGGAGGTCCAGAGCATCAGTGAGTCATCCCAGGCTTTGGTCAGCATCCAAAAGCAAAGGGGATACAAAGGAAGGAAAATGTAAGCTCATACAAGTCAGCAAGCCCATGGGCAGATGCTCCAAGTGCCAGCTGACAGAAGCTCCACAAAATGTTCCACTAGGCAGGAAAAGTGCTGAGGGGATAGCAACAAGCTAAGCTGTCTTTGGGTGACTTAGACTTCTGAGGGATGGGTGTAGTAAGGCTCCTGGCTAGGTGAAACTATTCTAAGAAGATACTTATGCCTCGCAGTCTGATTATCATACTATTATACAAATGGATCACAAAGAGATGAGAAGTTCCCAGGAATCTTATGGTTAAGAACAGGCAATGCCCTTTTCATAGTTACTCTACTTTGTAACTTTGTGTTTTTTCAGGCTGCATATTGCACCCAGGAAACACCATTTTCAAGTAGCTGATTTTGCTCTAATAAAGGTTGACTGCAGCTCCTGGGAGAAACTAGAAACCACATTATCTGGCAGTCACCATCAATATATCACCAATTAATAAGATGTATTCCTACAAATAGCAAAGAAGTCTATAAGTTTATCAGGGAGCCTTGAAACTATGGGGCTATTAAGTCATATAGTATATTGCAATCATATCAGAGAAATCAATCCCGAGAACTCACTGGACACACAAGACACTGTGATGACAAAGTCGCATGCCGATGTATCATTTGATGCCTGGGGTATGGGGCAAGAATCAGATTTGGATAATCCCCAGTGTCCATTCAGCCTGCTCAACTAACCGCCTACCTCTTCACTTGTTTACAGGTCTGGACCTGGGCCTGATCCATCTCCTGCTGCTGACCTGGCTGACTGCACCTTGTTACATTGAATTTTGCAGCCTTGCTCTCAAACCTGAAACCAACAGTTACCAGAAGCATCTTCCTCTTGACACCGGTCTGGCTCATGACCTTAAGTCTACAGACTTTGTCTCTGGTTATACCGAAGCCTTTTGAAACCTGCTGAAACTTCTTGAACTCATATTCATTCTTGTGTGTGTGTGTGTGTGTGTGTGTGTGTGTGTGCATGTGGTGTGTGATATGAGGGGTGATATCAGTAAATAAGATAGGAATAAAAAAAATCTGCATTCATCTCAACTAAGCCCCTTAGATATATGTACTTTATGACAAATTACTGTCATTGAACCAGGTAAACTTTTTTGTTTTATTGTTAAATTCTGACAATATGGACATACTATGTGTATTTCTCTCTTTCTGTGTTATCGGGACACTTATGATAAACAAGGGGAAATTTGTCTCAGAGAAGAGAGATCCCATGGTTCTGACAACTTGCCAGACCATCTTACAGGTTGAGAGACTGAAGCCCAGACAATGAGCCTTCAGTGGTGGGCAGAGCCGTACATGCCCAGGAACTGCTTAGGAGTTTATATCCTTCAGTTTTTGTTTAAATTTCAATTTCATTCCAGGAATGTAAAGAAGACAAACTTGAGGGGGTCACTGGATCTCTTTTTTTTTTTTTAAAGACTTTATTTATTTGTTATATGTAAGTACACTGTAGCTATCTTCAGACACACCAGAAGAGGGAGTCAGATCTCATTAGGGATGGTTGTGAGCCACCATGTGGTTGCTGGGATTTGAACTCAGGACCTTCGGAAAAGCAGTTGGGTGCTCTTACCTGCTGAGCCATCTCACCAGCCCGTCACTAGATCTCTTTGTTCCCCTTCCTGCTGCGGTCATATTGAATAGATAAAATCCCCTTTCTGCTGTCCACTATTAAAATGTCTCTTTGATAGGCATATTGGGGATTGGTGGTCACGGGTGATTGAAGGATCAGTAGATGTTGGCACGGGGAACAGTTGTAGACTTCTGGATTACAATCCTATCACAATGCATAACTCACTTCTGCTCCATATGTGTTCCCCTAGAGTGCAGTACCACAATAACAGAAATTATTCACCAAGGCAGAACTTCTTACTCCATTATTAACATAGGGCTATAATTAGATGAAGTGACTTCTAGTAGTCTGGAGAAATCTTGGGGGGATTAACAAGCATACTTGGGAACTACTACTATTACTACATCACTTTCTGGTTCATATTCTTTCCGTTCATTGCCTGACCCATATTTGTGATCAGCAGGTCTCAGTGAAGGAATCTTGGTACAATCAATCCCCCAGTCTCTAACTGGGACAGGCTTCACTTCACATCCTGGTTTTGGTACCTTGCTCTTCTCTGGCCACCTGTGTCTGACTACTGGTGAATATTTTAAACATCTGGGAAAGAACCTTTCTACAAAGCTATTTTCTTTAAAAAGTAAGGAGGTTCCATCCTTCCATTGATCACCTATTACAATAATTTTACGCTAAGAGATTGATGAAATGCCAAAAAATAACTCTGTCTCTATGTTTTATATGTCCCTGGCCATCTCTCTTAGGATCCAGGACTAAGTAAACAAGGTTTTTAGTGAGATACAAATTTAACAGCTGTTTCCTACTTCATGAAAATCAGCTTCTGCCAGTAATAACTGAAAGTTTGATGTGTTTCAATATATCTATCTCTCTTAGGAGACTCTTTTCTCATCCCCTTTACACATAGAAATTTGAAAAACATGCCTTACTCGCTTCTTAAATGTGACTAAAGCTGAGAATCTCACAACTGTTTAAAAAAAATATGTTTTGGTGAGAAAAAACAAACACAGCAGCCAAGCAGATGAAAAACGCTAGATTTCATACATAAAGAACCACCCTCAATTGCCATGCACTGTGGTTCTACACAGACATGTGGGGGTAATCATGTTGAGTGTAGATTAGGGTATGGCAAACCCACTGTGGACTTGGAGATCCCAAGCAGTCCCTCCCTGCACCAGCTCCCCCAACCCCTACATTACCACTGGTGATGCCAAAACTGTCCTATGCAGAAGAAGAGGAGAAACATTGATGGGAGGCCAAGCATCAAGAATGCTGAATCATCTGCTCTTTGAGGTGGGAGGGCATTCTCAAAATTTGTACATAGATGAAACTTCACAGAAAATAAAACTCCGCTTAGGCAAATCAGTCACAGATAATGACCAATACAAAAAAAATGGATGCTATATTCTGTGTAGCCTGGAAATGGACTGCCTGCCTTTATAGCCTTCCAGGAGCCAATTTAAGGTCTGAGTAGTGCAGTGAATCAGCGCTTGAGCAATACAGCAGCACCAAGAGAATCTTCAGAAGAGATGCAGTGTCAGATGGAGGGGATGGAACTAATAGAAATCCTCCTCATAGAGTATTAGTAGAGAAAGAATGGTCCATTACAACAGAATTTCAACCAGAGAAAAATGCAGACGTGCAGACGTACTGAAGGCTTTGCTGTCTCATGGTCAGTTGGGGTGAATGGGTGACTTTATGGGAAAGCGAAGATCTTGCTGAGAATAACCAAATCTAAAAAAAAAAAAAAAAAAAAAAAAAGTGAACTCATTCAAATTACTTTTGAAATAATTAAATTTACTACATGATTTAAGGACAAAGGATTGCAAGCATTAAAGTCTACTAATGTGTTTTTAACTACATACAACATTACTGAAAGATAACATTTCATGTCACTGATTCAGGAGTAAGAGAAAACGATATATATATATTTTTTTAACAGACTGAATTTGCAATCAAAAGATGCAATCATGGAAAGACCTATTGTAATTATACAAAAAGACCACCAGGGGGTGCAACGGAATAAATCTCAAAGCTCCGTGTCCAGGCACCTCTCCAACTCTTGATACACTGGATTCCAGAGGGAAAGGCTCAGGGTTTATTTTATTTTATTTTATTTTTTAATTTTGAATGTTCTTCTGCTGGTGGATGGTTGGCACCCTGCATTTCGCTGTGGGAATTCATTTCAGATTTACTTTATCTGGTTTCTCAGCAGTTTTCCTGTGTCGTCCATGGTTTGAGCTGTGATTTGAGCTGCAGAGTCACAAGCTCCAGCAAAGATGCATTGTCACACAAATTTTCTAAAACACTGCACATTCGTTTACAGTAGAGCCTTTCCTAGAACAGCTCTGGAGGTAGGGTTTTGGAAACTGGGAACGGTGTTTAAAATTAGACTAGGAGGGGACTTCGCTTCTTAGGAAAGCTTTAGGGACTAAATGACTCAGAAAGGGAAAACTGGAGAAGCAGGCGGGTCAGCACAATAGAATGTAATTAGCAAATGCAATTAGCATCAGCATATAAATCCCTCCCTCTTGACATTCTCCTCTGTATTGCCAAGGCAACCCCTGGCAGCCTTCTCCTTTCCCACCTCCTCCACTTAAACAGCTTCACTCCCCTTTGCAGTCGCTGACTTCACCCTCCTTGGCATTGATATTAAACAGGTTGCATCTAAATGAACTCAGGTGGGCCTGGAGAATGGGCCAACACAGGCAATGAAGTAAATGTGCAGAAAATGCAGGCCTGAGAAAAAAGCAACTTCCCCACACAAACTCCATTAGACAGCATTTTGTCACTGGGATAAACAACTGTCCTTTCCTGAACTCTGTTACTCGCCTGTGCTAACAGAGACATTTGATTCTCAAGAAAACCCTTTGAAATGCTTTTATTATGTACTTCTTAGCCAGGACATCATAGGAAAAGATAACAATAGATCAGTCTGATAATATTTGCCAGAATAAATCTCATGTTCTCTGCTGCCTCTCATTCTCATGGCACTAAGTCTCCCACCTCAGAGCAGACAGGAGTCATGAAGTGGAGAAGCAGAGGACAGGATTTGCACTTCTTGTGCAGACCCTCTATTGACACACTTCCTCTAAATACGCCCCACCTCCTTACCAGCATTTCCCCACTGCAGAAACACATTACAAATCTAGCAAGAGATCAATCCACCAGTTACCTGAGAATTGTCTCAGCTGTCAATGATTTCCCAAAACCTCATCAGCCGAGAACCAAGCCATAGTACACCTCTCTCCCATCTCTCCCTCTCCCTCCCCTCCCCCTCCCCCCCTCCCCTCTCACACTTCCCCTCCCCCTCTTCTCCCTCTCCTTCCCTCCCTCTCTCTTTCTCTTTCCTGTTCTCTCTCTCTCTCTCTCTCTCTCTCTCTCTCTCTCTCTCTCTCTCTCTCTCTTTCTCTCACACACACACACAGACAGAGAGAGAGGAGACAGAGAGAGGCAGAGAGAGAGAAAGAGAGAGAACACTATCTTTCTGTTTGGGTTGAATTGTCAGGAAATATTAACTTGCCAATGAGGAGAATATTGTTCCAATATAACATTGGAGTGAAATGGTTATGAAACTATGAGTTTCATTAGTTGTGTGTGTGTTCATGTGAAAATGATTTGCTTACACCTGAAAAAAATAATCAAAAGTCTCAAAAATTAAGAAAATGTTATTTTATATCATAAGGCCCTAGGAGATAGATTATTCAGGGTGAGGAGAAACCAGTAGTGTGATTGGAGAGGCAAAACAGAGTGACGCCTTTTCATCTTTCATATGAGTCAAGCGTAAAGTCAAATAACAAAAGTACAGCAGTTATTTGTCTAATATTTACATGATCCAAGATCCTTCAGAATGAAAGCCTACAGACCCAGGTTACAAAAGAGTCCATGTGCCTAGTGATAAAGTATGTGGACAGCCATGCAGAAATGCTACTGCATAGGGAAAGAGACATGGCTGACCTATGCTCACTGAAAGGGGAAACTCGGAAAGTCCTGTCTGTTTTACCTCCTCTTGGGCTTTCAGTATGGAACCTTTCCTCCCTTAAGAGATATAGGGCCAGGCTTATTGTAAAATGATCTGCTTTAAGATGAAATAGGTCTGAAGAATTCTTTGTGGGTAATATAAAAAATTTTCTTAAATTTTACTCAGAGAAGTGAATAGTGATTATGGTAATATAGCATAATATCCCCAGTCTTTATACACTGTATTTATAGAAAAAAATGTCTAATATATAGAGACATGGCTGTTAGTCTTTATGCTTATCTTGGGGCAAAGAGAATTCTATGTTTTATGACTTTCTTGGGGAAGAAAGAACAGAAGAAAGTAAGAGATTGTTTCTGGACACCATTCCAATGTCCTTCAGAGAACTCAGCATGCCAGAGTGTCTATCTTTGGAGTTATCACTTTTGGAGGCCAGGATAATTAAAGTCAGAGTTCCTCACTGTCACACTCTTCTGCCAACCTCACATTGTTGGCTTAGTTCCTTGGCTTTGTCCCCTATGAACACAGCATGATCTTGTGTTTCCAAGAATCATGTCCTTAAGTTACAACACCCAGTGTCCCCCAGTAAGGACAGGTGGTAGTAAAGGCAGAGTATATTAATGTTTTTTTGAAAAGAATCGATTGTTCCTGGATGTGTCACGTTTCTTGGTCCTCATCTTCGAGATGAATTCCAGGAGAATGTTACTACCTCCAGTGGAGTAGAATAGTAGAATAACAAGACTTGCCTTTGGTTTATCTTGAGAGAGTACGTATACACAGGACCAAAAGAAAAAAAAAAAAGAATCTATAAGTAATGAAGAAGTGGTAAATGTCAGATATTGTTATCTGGAGATGGAATAGGGAATGTGTTCAAGAGATAAGAAGTTAATTGGAAATTATCCTCTCTGTGCTTACCCATGGACCATAAGTGATATCTTTATAGACTTACTTCATTTTTATGGGCCTTCTGAGAGAGAATGTGGTGGGTAAGGAAGCAGAGTTCTAAGGGGACTAGATACAGACTGGAAAAGGTAAAGCTGTGGCTGCTGTAATTAGATTTACAGAGGAAGGAAGGGCCTGCAACCAGGAGACAGGGCACCAGTGTTTCTTGTCAGTTGATATTCTCTAATAAGGTAGTCATCTTTGCAAAATGGACAGAAGGTATTGCCTTTCAACTCTGAAGGTGAAATAAAAGTTTCTTACATAGGACAGGACACATGGTCTTTGTAGAAGGCAACCTCTTTCAATTGTAAAGGTAAATGCCCCTTCTTCAATTATCTGAGGTTGATCTCACTACTCTATTACTCTCTATGAGTCACACAGGAAGAGGTAAGCTACTCACTCTAACGTCCTGAAGCTAAAGTATAGAAATACCACTCAAAATTTTTGCTAAAATGGCTCTTCCATTCAAAAAAAAAAATGAGAAAGCCAGCAAGATAATGTGCTGGCTACATAAGTCTGACTACCTGATTTTTGACCTCTAGAACCAACATGGGACAAAAGAACTGACTATAGCAAGCTGTCCTCTGACTTCCTCATATGCACTATGGCATATATGTACTCATAAACATTCACAGAATACACACAGTAATAAAGCATAAATGCAAGAACCATTTCATTTTAGAAATGATCATAGAATTACTTTAAAGCATTGTAAGTCACAAATTGTAGTAATTTATAATAGCCCTGATGCTGACTGAGTAAAGTATTTATTTACAAATACAATAGTAGTAATTATGTGTTTTTTAAAATGTATAAGACTTGCAATATTTGTTTCTCCCAAGAAAAGAGTTTCCTATTGTTTGTTCTATGTGAGTTAATTGTACAATATTCTTTTAAAAATAAATAAAATTGGGGCTGAAGCTATGTTTCAGTGGTTTAGAGCACTGACAGCTCTTCCAGGGGTCTTGAGTTCAATTCACAGCAACCACATGGTGGCTTACAACCATCTGTAATGGGATTGGATGCCAGCATCTTGTGTATCTGAAGAGAGTGATAGCATACTCACATACATAAAATAAATATATAAATCTTTAAGAAAGAAAGAAAAAAGAAAGTTTTAAAAGCAAATTCATAAGCCCACTTCCTGCCATGAAGGAAGAAATGTTCCAACAAGTAAGAAAAACCAAGACAAGATCCAACCTTCAATTCTATAGCTCCATTTTACGTGTCACTTAAAGGTTTCAGTTTGCTGCATCTAAAACCAGTCTTCAGTGAGTCATTTTAAATAGCAGAAATTTTAATTATTCTGTTCAAGAGATCCAGTTATAAATTTGCTGAGATGATCTGACATATTGCCTCAATTATTCTCACATGCTGATTCTGTTAGTTCCTTCAGCACTCTCTCTATACACATATCCCTGGACTACTTCATTCCAGGCACAACTTTATGCACTAGAGATAGAGCTATAAACAAGACCTTGGACTTACCAAAAAGTATCCATTCATATGCATCTTTTACATATTAAACACAATATCTTTCCACGAATCCAGCCCTTCAAAGGATAATAACAGAAAAGAAGCAATACAAGGACGGAAATCACGCCCAAGAACAACCAAGAAAGTAATCATTCAACAAACCAAAAAGAAGACAGCCACAAGAACAGAATGCCAACTCTAACAACAAAAATAAAAGGGAGCAACAATTACTTTTCCTTAATATCTCTTAATATCAATGGACTCAATTCCCCAATAAAAAGACATAGACTAACAGACTGGCTACACAAACAGGACCCAACATTCTGCTGCTTACAGGAAACCCATCTCAGGGAAAAAGACAGACACTACCTCAGAGTGAAAGGCTGGAAAACAATTTTCCAAGCAAATGGACTGAAGAAACAAGCTGGAGTAGCCATTTTAATATCGGATAAAATCGACTTCCAACCCAAAGTTATCAAAAAAGACAAGGAGGGACACTTCATACTCATCAAAGGTAAAATCCTCCAAGAGGAACTCTCAATTCTGAATATCTACGCACCAAATGCCAGGGCAGCCACATTCATTAGAGACACTTTAGTAAAGCTCAAAGCATACATTGCACCTCACACAATAATAGTGGGAGACTTCAACACACCACTTTCTTCAAAGGACAGATCGTGGAAACAGAAACTAAACAGGGACACAGTGAAACTAACAGAAGTTATGAAACAAATGGACCTGACAGATATCTACAGAACATTTTATCCTAAAACAAAAGGATATACCTTCTTCTCAGCACCTCACGGGACCTTCTCCAAAATTGACCATATAATTGGTCACAAAACAGGCCTCAATAGATACAAAAATATTGAAATTGTCCCATGTATCCTATCAGACCACCATGGCCTAAGACTGATCTTCAATAACAACATAAATAATGGAAAGCCAACATTCACGTGGAAACTGAATAACACTCTTCTCAATGATACCTTGGTCAAGGAAGGAATAAAGAAAGAAATTAAAGACTTTTTAGAGTTTAATGAAAATGAAGCCACAACGTACCCAAACCTATGGGACACAATGAAAGCATTTCTAAGAGGGAAACTCATAGCGCTGAGTGCCTCCAATAAGAAACGGGAGACAGCACATACTAGCAGCTTGACAACACATCTAAAAGCCCTAGAAAAAAAGGAAGCAAATTCACCCAAGAGGAGTAGACGGCAGGAAATAATCAAACTCAGCGGTGAAATCAACCAAGTGGAAACAAGAAGAACTATTCAAAGAATTAACCAAACGAGGAGTTGGTTCTTTGAGAAAATCAACAAGATAGATAAACCCTTAGCTAGACTCACTAAAGGGCACAGGGACAAAATCCTAATTAACAAAATCAGAAATGAAAAGGGAGACATAACAACAGATCCTGAAGAAATCCAAAACACCATCAGATCCTTCTACAAAAGGCTATACTCAACAAAACTGGAAAACCTGGACGAAATGGACAAATTTCTGGACAGATACCAGGTACCAAAGTTGAATCAGGATCAAGTTGACCATCTAAACAGTCCCATATCACCTAAAGAAATAGAAGCAGTTATTAATAGTCTCCCAACCAAAAAAAGCCCAGGACCAGATGGGTTTAGTGCAGAGTTCTATCAGACCTTCAAAGAAGATCTAATTCCAATTCTGCACAAACTATTTCACAAAATAGAAGTAGAAGGTACTCTACCCAACTCATTTTATGAAGCCACTATTACTCTGATACCTAAACCACAGAAAGATCCAACAAAGATAGAGAACTTCAGACCAATTTCTCTTATGAATATCGATGCAAAAATCCTCAATAAAATTCTCGCTAACCGAATCCAAGAACACATTAAAGCAATCATCCATCCTGACCAAGTAGGTTTTATTCCAGGGATGCAGGGATGGTTTAATATACGAAAATCCATCAATGTAATCCATTATATAAACAAACTCAAAGACAAAAACCACATGATCATCTCGTTAGATGCAGAAAAAGCATTTGACAAGATCCAACACCCATTCATGATAAAAGTTTTGGAAAGATCAGGAATTCAAGGCCCATACCTAAACATGATAAAAGCAATCTACAGCAAACCAGTAGCCAACATCAAAGTAAATGGAGAGAAGCTGGAAGCAATCCCACTAAAATCAGGGACTAGACAAGGCTGCCCAATTTCTCCCTACCTTTTCAACATAGTACTTGAAGTATTAGCCAGAGCAATTCGACAACAAAAGGAGATCAAGGGGATACAAATTGGAAAAGAGGAAGTCAAAATATCACTTTTTGCAGATGATATGATAGTATATATAAGTGACCCTAAAAATTCTACCAGAGAACTCCTAAACCTGATAAACAGCTTCGGTGAAGTAGCTGGATATAAAATAAACTCAAACAAGTCAATGGCCTTTCTCTATACAAAGAATAAACAGGCTGAGAAAGAAATTAGGGAAACAACACCCTTCTCAATAGTCACAAATAATATAAAATATCTTGGCGTGACTCTAACTAAGGAGGTGAAAGATCTGTATGATAAAAACTTCAAATCTCTGAAGAAAGAAATTAAAGAAGATCTCAGAAGATGGAAAGATCTCCCATGCTCATGGATTGGCAGGATCAACATTGTAAAAATGGCTATCTTGCCAAAAGCAATCTACAGATTCAATGCAATCCCCATCAAAATTCCAACTCAATTCTTCAACGAATTTGAAGGAGCAATTTGCAAATTTGTCTGGAATAACAAAAAACCTAGGATAGCAAAAAGTCTTCTCAAGGATAAAAGAACTTCTGGCGGAATCACCATGCCAGACCTAAAGCTTTACTACAGAGCAATTGTAATAAAAACTGCATGGTACTGGTATAGAGACAGACAAGTAGACCAATGGAATAGAATTGAAGATCCAGAAATGAACCCACACACCTATGGTCACTTGATCTTCGACAAGGGAGCTAAAACCATCCAGTGGAAGAAAGACAGCATTTTCAACAATTGGTGCTGGCACAACTGGTTGTTATCGTGTAGAAGAATGCGAATCGATCCATACTTATCTCCTTGTACTAAGGTCAAATCTAAGTGGATCAAGGAACTTCACATAAAACCAGAGACACTGAAACTTATAGAGGAGAAAGTGGGGAAAAGCCTCGAAGATATGGGCACAGGGGAAAAATTCCTGAACAGAACAGCAATGGCTTGTGCTGTAAGATCGAGAATTGACAAATGGGACCTAATGAAACTCCAAAGTTTCTGCAAGGCAAAAGACACTGTCAATAAGACAAAAAGACCACCAACAGATTGGGAAAGGATCTTTACCTATCCTAAATCAGATAGGGGACTAATATCCAACATATATAAAGAACTCAAGAAGGTGGACTTCAGAAAATCAAATAACCCCATTAAAAAATGGGGCTCAGAACTGAACAAAGAATTCTCACCTGAGGAATACCGAATGGCAGAGAAGCACTTGAAAAAATGTTCAACATCCTTAATCATCAGGGAAATGCAAATCAAAACAACCCTGAGATTCCACCTCACACCAGTCAGAATGGCTAAGATCAAAAATTCAGGTGACAGCAGATGCTGGCGAGGATGTGGAGAAAGAGGAACACTCCTCCATTGTTGGTGGGAGTGCAGGCTTGTACAACCACTCTGGAAATCAGTCTGGCGGTTCCTCAGAAAACTGGACATAGTACTACCGGAGGATCCAGCAATACCTCTCCTGGGCATATATCCAGAAGATGCCCCAACAGGTAAGAAGGACACATGCTCCACTATGTTCATAGCAGCCTTATTTATAATAGCCAGAAGCTGGAAAGAACCTAGATGCCCCTCAACAGAGGAATGGATACAGAAAATGTGGTACATCTACACAATGGAGTACTACTCAGCTATTAAAAAGAATGAATTTATGAAATTCCTAGCCAAATGGATGGACCTGGAGGGCATCATCCTGAGTGAGGTAACACATTCACAAAGAAACTCACACAATATGTATTCACTGATAAGTGGATATTAGCCCCAAACCTAGGATACCCAAGATATAAGATATAATTTGCTAAACACATGAAACTCAAGGAGAATGAAGACTGAAGTGTGGACACTATGCCCCTCCTTAGATTTGGGAACAAAACACCCATGGAAGGAGTTACAGAGATGGAGTTTGGAGCTGAGATGAAAGGATGGACCATGTAGAGACTGCCATAGCCAGGGATCCACCCCATAATCAGCATCCAAACGCTGACACCATTGCATACACTAGCAAGATTTTATTGAAAGGACGCAGATGTAGCTGTCTCTTGTGAGACTATGCCGGGGCCCAGCAAACACAGAAGTGGATGCTCACAGTCAGCTAATGGATGGATCATAGGGCTCCCAATGGAGGAGCTAGAGAAAGTAGCCAAGGAGCTAAAGGGATCTGCAACCCTATAGGTGGAACAACATTATGAGCTAACCAGTACCCCGGAGCTCTTGACTCTAGCTGCATATATATCAAAAGATGGCCTAGTCGGCCATCACTGGAAAGAGAGGCCCATTGGACTTGCAAACTTTATATGCCCCAGTACAGGGGAATACCAGGGCCAAAAAGGGGGAGTGGGTGGGCAGGGGAGTGGGGGTGGGTGGATATGGGGGACTTTTGGTATAGCATTGGAAATGTAAATGAGTTAAATCCCTAATAAAAAATGGAAAAAAAAAATAAAAAAACAAAAAAAAAAAAAAAAAAAAAAGAAAAATGCTTAGTGTGTTTAAAGATGTAATCACAGAGTGAATGTTCTGCTTAGTGTGGTGAGTCCCAGTGGTAAACCGTTTGCCATTGCTTCTTCTTCTGCTGTCCTAGACTCTCCTTGTTCTGACTAATAGTGCGAATTTTAAACAGCCTTTCATAAAGAAAATAATTTTCAACTAAATCAAGGAGTTCTTTTCTCAATAACTACAATGATACTAGTTTGAGATAAAAAGAATTCAGGTGCATTCTTGGGAATGGTGCCTCTCAAGGCTATGTCAAGTCCCTCTAAAATGTACTGTCCTCATATTGAACTCTAAGTATCTCCCATTATGCTAAACTTTAAGCCACTACTTGGCGTACTTTACAAAAAAAGTAAACTTATTATGAAAGTATAACACAGTATACATATATTAATGCATTATTTTTACCTAACTTGAAGATTATTATCACAGTAAAACATGCCTTATGCAGCATGATTAGGTAATATGTCAGATGTTCTAAAATGCATGAATTCTTTCAGATATTGTAAACTGTGTTATTACCAAACAGAATAATGGAAGAAAGTTAATTTTTTTTTACCTTTGTTTATCTAAGAAAATACTACCAACATTATTCATCTTAAAATGAGAGCTGTTACACATGGCCCCTGAGAATGCTTTTCTTTACAGGAGCAAATCACTCCTTGTAAATCCAGCCACAGTGACAGAAGCATCCCACAGGCAGTCCTGATTAACTCTCCAGGCTCAGCTAGGCTCAATGACATCATAAAATCAGCCATCTACTGAGAGATTGTAGAATGTCTGCAGAGAATGGAAAATAAACAGGGCTAAGTGAAAATCTGGTTCTATAGATAAGTCAAAATGAGATTCTACCTTTCCAGAATCTACTTAAGGACTCTTGAGGACAGAGAATACATCCTAGCCATGGCCTTGGTGGCAAGAAACAGGTTACATAACAAGTGTGTATCTCTACACTCAACAGAACAAGCTCTGCTTTTCAATCTGAAGTGAGCCACACCAGGTTTTCAGTATCTTCCCAGTTCTGATGCCTTACGAAGAAATGTGGTTTGCTTTAAAATTCATTTCTGCAAGGTATCATTTTTATCCTTATCTATTTAGCAGATTTCATTAGTGGTAAAACTCAGAGACAATACAACAGGAACTGATGTGTGATATCTATGTATGTGTTATAATAAAATGTGTCAGAGCATACTAACTAGAACTTTTCATTAGACAATGATTTGTTACCTCATCAAGTGGTCTAAAATGAAAACATAATTCTTTAGATCCTCTTGTCTTTTGCATGATGTAATAGGCAACATCTTTACGGACCTGTGAACTGCACTGGAGGAATAAGTGGGCTATTTAAGATCAACATTTATGTGATATTCAGAAACTAAATGAAGCAGTAAATAAAATATGAAAATATCATAAATCACTGCTGTACACTTTATTATCTTAAATAACTCAAATGGCAACTTTTTCATGTGCAAACCAAATGCACTTACAGTGTGTGAGTCAATGTTGGCTGAACGTCCACAAGAAACTCTCTACAGCCGTTCTTTTCTTCCGTGCAGTAGCAAGGCAAACTTGATGGAAATCATTTAATAGCTGCTGCTTTGGGTACACCACTTGTTTCATGCTGCTCCCCACCAATTTTGAGGAGGAAAAAGAACAAAATTAGAACTGAGCTGTTATACCATTGACACAGTAATAAGTAGGAACCCCATGGAATACAGGGAAAACACAAAGCACGAACTCTACCACACAACAGAATTGGTTTGGCTCTGCTACACTGGGATCCAGTGCAATATTTCAAAAATGAAACATGGCCAGGAGAAGTGGCATCTACGTATTTTACCTTCTTTTTAAAAAGTCATTCTTTAAAATTGTTTATTTTCTAAATCTTCCATTAAAAGAGAGTTAATATATCAACTATTGAGTATAAATCCATTAGAGTAGATACCGAAGTAAGATGCTTCAGGACCACTGCAACACCATTTCACATGGCTGGTGACTGTATGATTTATAACAAAGCCCTCCCTGAATAACTACGCCACAGCAAAGAGTAACCTCTCCACTGGTTCATGTTTGAATTAGGAGAACGTGAAGGGTCATGACAGTACAATTCAATACAAGAGATAATTCCAGCCATCTGCGTTTTCTGTCTGTCCTGTACCAAATCATAGTCTCTCTGTTCCTGTCTGTCCCTTTTTCCCTGTCTCCTACCTTCTCTCTCTTTCTCTCTCCCTCTCTCTTTCTCTCCCTCTCTCTCTCTCTCTCTCTCTCTCTCTCTCTCTCTCTCTGAAGAGCTTTGCCCAGTATACCAGATGTATATAAATGTCAAATCTCACACTCAACCTCCTGAAGTGCCTGACTTTGACACTAGGCAACCACCTCAATTAATCATATTTCATGACTGTACACAATATAACAGGAAATTGAAAATGTTATGCTTTTTATTCATTACTTTATCATCATTTTATTAAAACTTTGCCCATTTGTCTCAAGTTTCTTCCAGCATTTTTTCTTTATTTGCCTCTACATAATTGATCAAACTTGTGGTCACATCAAGAATACAAGAAACTGAGTATTTTTTCCTAGATGATAAAAAAATCATAATTTAATAAGGACAATGAATTTTGAAAGGTCACTGAATCCAATTCTTGTTCTAGTTTCAAAAGCCGATAGACTATGAAAATTCTATTTGATCCTCCAAATTAGCATTAGTCATCCCAGCTCAATGCCATCTCAGCCTGACAGTATACTTAGATTTATGTTTTCAGACGCTGAACCACTAGAAGATTAAGTTTAGAAGAAATAAATGAAGATTTATTTCAGAGATATTACCTGATTTTATTTGCATACAAATAATATGGATATTTCTGCTACAAATAAGCATGGGTAAAACACGTTGTTTTACTAGTCAGACACAGGCTGAATAGGATGAAAGGGTTCAACTCTGTCTAAGTTACATGTTACATGCTAGTGTGGAAATAGCAGCACAGCTAGACTCTGAACAGTTCCTCCTCTTTCCCCACTACACTTCAGGTTTGTATCATATAATGACTTTATTAAAGAAGTTCAAGTTTGCCCAAACTTGTGTAAGTAAACATAAAATAAGAACAAATTTTATTTTGCCAAACGTTATCAATAAAATTTGTCACAGATCACCACAATCTAAAAGGAAATCTAAGTTACTCCACTCCTCCAAAGAATGTCAGAGCCTTTGGGGACCACACTTAATTTGGACAGAAACATGATATATTTGGGAAAATATTTTAAAATTTATTTTGGAAACCTATATCAACCTTGATTTTGAATATAAACTGAATGTTGAAAGAAGATGATTTAAAGCAAGATGGCTACTTTTTCTGTTTAATATTATTTATACAAAGATTTTTTAAACTTAGCGTTACATTATAGATTAATGATGATATTAAAACAAAATAATATATCTTAGTGACTAATTAAAGTAGTGGACTCTTAAAAAAAATCTCTGAATTATTAATGAAAATATCAATTTTATGTTCAACATTCTAAAAATGGTAAATTAAGATGTACTGGTTTGTAAACATGTCATTTAGTTAAATAATCTTTTATAAAGTATGTAATTAAAAGTAAATTGCACCTAAAATGTTTACATTAAAAGTCACTATTTGTTTGGGTAACAGTATTATTAAGATTTCCTGGGTGTAGCCTCTGTATCATATATCTAAGACATTATCTTCCATCAGACATTCTGGTTCTCTTGCTCTTATAACCTTTATTTCCCTTGGCCTGCTACGTTCCCTGAGCATACAAGTCAAAATGCA
Source organism: Mus musculus (assembly GCF_000001635.26). Classification (NCBI taxonomy): domain Eukaryota; kingdom Metazoa; phylum Chordata; class Mammalia; order Rodentia; family Muridae; genus Mus; species Mus musculus. The sequence continues at coordinate 37,786,693 of NC_000078.6, forward strand.
AACATTGATGGGGAAATCTAACAGAGTTCATGGCTAGATGCAAAACTACAGGAAATCAATGGCTGCTGTGAAAGGGTGACTCAGTTTTCTCCAAGAATATGCCAGGTGAGTGATAGTCATTACTTATAGATTCCTCCTCCACTTTTTTTTTTCCCTTTTGGTCCTGTGTATATGTATGATCTCAAATAAACCAGAGGCAAGTTTTGTTATTCTACTATTCTACTACACTGGAGGTAGTGACATTCTCCTGGAATTCATCTGGAAGACGCAAACCAAGAAACGTGACACATCCTGGAACAACCATGTCTTTTCAAAAGAACATTAATATACTCTGCCTATACTACCACCTGTCCTTACTGGAGGACACTGGGTGTTGTAACTTAAGGACATGATTCTTGGAAACACAAGATCATGCTGTGTAAACAAGATCTAAACAAGAATCCTTTCATGTGCTCTAACAGTTTACAAATGATGTATATTTTGGGGTGAGCCAAGTCAAAGGCCTGAATCTGGGCCTGGGTGGTAAACAGATCCCGTAGCTTACATCATCTTTACCCCTCCCCTCCAATGGTTTAACTTAATGTGTGCCCCGCTAACTTCTCTTTTACGTTATAACCACTTACTCTCTACCTATCCAAGAGTCTGGATGATTCATAATGGTCAGAAGAAAGTTGAACTTTCTTGCTGTGAAATTTTCATGATGCTCAGTCAGGGTGTGGGAAGGTTGAATAGTTGTGAGAAAGTATAAGTGCCTTCTGAACACATTTCCATCAGATGTAGCCTGTGTTCCTGTGAACCAGTGGATCTCTAAGATGCTGCGTGGAAACACTGTAGTGTGAGATCAGACCTCTCACTCTATCACCAAGCTTTATATGTATTGAGCCCCAGTAATTTTTTTATAGAAACCAACTGAATGTCAGAACTTAATCTTTCATGTATTTTACTGCCAGTGACTGAGCCATTTAAATGTAGACTTCGTACTCACCCATCAGTTCTATTCCTGATTTACAGAAGCAGAGTTGACAGATTAATGTAAGACCTTCTCAGCAGGCTTCTCTTCTTCTTCCCTTTTCAGATTATTCTTTAAATTTCTAGGTGCCTGACTTTCACATCCTGTACTTGCTTGATTATTTTTTTTCTTTTCATGCATTTTCTTTCTTTTCTTTTCTTTTTGATATCTTTATAATAGTCAAGTGACAGCAGCAAGAGAAAATAAAAAGTTAAGTTTTTTTGTAAAAACTTACCTTTGATAATTTATGAATAGTCATAACTATAGGAAATTAGACTTTAATGAACTAAAGCAATCTATGTTTAGTTATTAAATAGCCTAAAGGATATTTAATAGATAATCATTTAAATTATCTGATGCTTTAAATAATTGAAACAATGGAAAAAAATACTGATAGACATGTTAAGACTATTTTAAAATTTTCTGTGACTTATATTATTTGCTAATTATTATGGCCTAATGTTATTTATTCTCCTATTTTATAGTTTCCTTCTTACGTTATTGCAAAAATCTAGAGCTTTGGAGCTGACATATGACAAGTTTAAGGATGAAGGTCTCTATTTCAATTAAGCATCATAAATGCATGAGTACATGAAAACTATTTTGGACTTATAAGTATGTGTTATCACAAGGTGTTAAAGGCCTTATCTTGTACCTACTCATGAAACAGCTTGACCACAGACTCATACGTTATCCAATCTGATTGGCCTCTCACATAGTCTTGAACATTTTTCTTGAGACAAAGTACAGGTGAGAAAGACTCCTCACCTAACCCAGTGAGAAATTCTGGCAACTGTTGATCCTGTCCAGTGTATCCATTCTCATTGGACGTATCTTTTTTATCTTAACAGCACATATGGCATCATTACAAAGGAAAAATAGAAAATAGATTTTATTTTGTATTTGCTGTCCAAACTCAACTTGCTTTCTGAAGACCCATTTACCTTTCCTTGCTTCCTGCTTCTCCTGTTCTGATCCTTAATAGCATAATTAATCGTGCATTTGAGCATCTCAGGGCCAGGAGATGTGGCTAGAAATTTTGGTTTGGTTTTAGGACAAATAGGGCAATCAATAGAAGAATAACAAAACAGAGACTTAAGCTCTATTTATTTTCATAAAAATATAGTGGTTTGCTATATTTTGTGCAATATTAAATATGCATTACAATATGGAAATAGCATCATTTTCATCAGGTTTCTGTAATCCTTTCTGATGTTGATAACGGAAGCAGAAATTCTTTAACAATAGACACAAAATGTGAAGGACAAAGAGAAAATACACATTTCCTCATAAACAAGTCTAAGGTAGCTCTTACCCAAAGTTTGGCCTTTTTGGATATAACTGGAAACTTTCTTTTTTTTTTTTTTAATTAGGTATTTTGCTCATTTACATTTTCAATGCTATCCCAAAGGTCCCCCATACCAACCCCCCAATCCCCTACCCACCCACTGCCCCTTTTTGGCCCTGCCGTTCCCCCGTACTGGGGTATATAAAGTTTGCAAGTCCAATGGGCCTCTCTTTGCAGTGATGACCGACTAGGCCTTCTTTTGATACATATGCAGCTAAAGACAAGAGCTCCCGGGTACTGGTTAGTTCATAATGTTGTTCCACCTATAGGGTTGCAGTTCGCTTTAGCTCCTTGGGTAATTTCTCTAGCTCCTCCATTAGGGGCCATGTGACCCATCCAATAGCTGACTGTGATCATCCACTTCTGTGTTTGCTAGGCCTCAGCATAGTCTCAAAAGAGAGAGCTATATCTGGGTCCTTTCAGCAAAATCTTGCTAGTGTATGCAATGGTGTCAGCATTTGGAAGCTGATTATGGGATGGATCCCTGGATATGGCAGTCTCTAGATGGTCCATCCTTTTGTCTCAGCTCCAAACTTTCTCTGTAACTCCTTCCATGGGTGATTGTTTCCAATTCTAAGAAGGGGCAAAGTGTCCACACTTTGGTCTTCCTTCTTCTTCAGTTTCATGTGTTTTGCAAATTGTACCTTATATCTGGCTATACTAAATTTCTGGGCTAATATCCACTTATCAGTAGGTACATATCATGTGAGTTCCTTTGTGATTGGGTTACTTCACTCAGGATGATACCCTCCAGGTCCATCCGTTTGCCTAAGAATTTCATAAATTCATTCTTTTTAATAGCTGAGTAGTATTCCATTGTGTAAATGTACCACATTTTCTGTATCCATTCCTCTGTTGAGGGGCATCTGGGTTCTTTCCAACTTCTGGCTATTATAAATAAGGCTGCTATGAACATAGTGGAGCATGTGTTCTTCTTACCGGTTGGGACATCTTCTTTATATATGCCCAGGAGAGGTATTGCGGGATCCTCCGGTAGTACTATGTCCAATTTTCTGAGGAACCGCCAGACTCATTTCCAGAGTAGTTGTACAAGCTTGCAATCCCACCAACAACAGAGGAGTGTTCCCCTTTCTCCACATCCTTGCCAGCATCTGCTGTCACCTGAGTTTTTGATCTTAGCCATTCTGACTGGAGTGAAGTGGAATCTCAGTGTTGTTTTGATTTGCATTTCCCTGATGATTAAGGATGTTGAACATTTTTTCAGGTGCTTCTCTGCCATTCGGTATTCCTCAGGTGAGAATTCTTTGTTCAGCTCTGAGCGCCATTTTTTAATATGGTTATTTGATTTTCTGGAGTCTACCTTCTTGAGTTCTTTATATATATTGGATATTAGTCCCCTATCCGATTTGGGATAGGTAAAGATCCTTTCCCAATCTGTTGGTGGCCTTTTTGCCTTATTGACGGTGTCTTTTGCTTTGCAGAAGCTTTGCAATTTTATGAGGTAACTGGAAACTTTCTAATAATGAAAATTTTGTGTAGAAATTTATCCATTTCATCCAGGTTTTCCAGTTTTGTTGAGTATAGCCTTTTGTAGAAGGATCTGATGTTGTTTTAGATTTCTTCAGGATCTGTTGTTATGTCTCCCTTTTCATTTCTGAGTTTGTTAATTAGAATGCTGCCCCTGTGCCCTGTAGTGAGTCTGGCTAAGGGTTTATCTATCTTGTTGATTTTCTAAAGGAACCAGCTCCTCTTTTGTTGATCCTTTGAATAGTTCTTCTTGTTTCCACTTGGTTGATTTCACCCCTGAGTTTGATTATTTCCTGCCCTCTACTCCTCTTGGGTGAATTTGCTTCCTTTTGTTCTAGAGCTTTTAGATGTGTTGTCAAGCTGCTAGTATGTGCTCTCTCTAGTTTCTTTTTGGAGGCACTCAGAGCTATGAGATTCCCTCTTAGAAATGCTTTCATTGTGTCCCATAAGTTTGGGTATGTTGTGGCTTCATTTTCTTTAAACTCTAAAAAGTCTTTAATTTCTTTCCTTATTCCTTCCTTGACCAAGGTATCATTGAGAAGAGTGTTGTTCAGTTTCCACGTAAATGTTGGCTTTCCATAATTTATGTTGTTACTGAAGATCAGCCCTAGTCCATGGTGATCTGATAGGATGCATGGGACAATTTCAATATTTTTGTATCTGTTGAGGCCTGTTTTGTGACCAATTATATGGTCAATTTTGGAGAAGGTACCATGAGGTGCTGAGAAGAAGGTATATCCTTTTGTTTTAGGATAAAATGTTCTGTAGATATCTGTTAAGTCCATTTGTTTCATAACTTCTGTTAGTTTCACTGTGTCCCTGTTTAGTTTCTGTTTCCACGATCTGTCCATTGATGAAAATGGTGTGTTGAAGTCTCCAACTATTATTGTGTGAGGTGCAAGGTATGCTTTGAGCTTTACTAAAGTTTCTTTAATGAATGTGGCTGCCCTTGCGTTTGGAGCATAGATATTCAGAATTGAGAGTTCCTCTTGGAGGGTTTTACCTTTGATGAGTATGAAGTGTCCCTCCTTGTCTTTTTTGATAACTTTGGGTTGGAAGTAGATTTTATTATATATTAGAATGGCTACTCCAGCTTGTTTCTTCAGACCATTTGCTTGGAAAATTGTTTTCCAGCCTTTCACTCTGAGGTAGTGTCTGTCTTTTTCCCTGAGATGGGTTTCCTGTAAGCAGCAAATGTTGGGTCCTATTTGTGTAGCCAGTCTGTTAGTCTATGTCTTTTTATTGGGGAATTGAGTCCATTGATATTAAGAGATATTAAGGAAAAGTAATTGTTGCTTCCTATTATTTTTGTTGTTAGATTTGGCATTCTGTTCTTGTGGGTGTCTTCTTTTTGGTTTGTTGAAGGATCACTTTCTTGTTTTTTTAGGGCGTGGCTTCCCTCCTTGTATTGTTTTTTTTCTGTTATTTTCCTTTGAAGGGCTGGATTCGTGGAAAGATAATGTGTGAATTTGGTTTTGTTCTGGAATACTTTGGTTTCTCCATCTATGGTAATTGTGAGTTTGGCTGGGTATAGTAGCCTGAGCTGGCATTTGTGTTCTCTTAGTGTCTGTATAACATCTGTCCAGGGTCTTCTGGCTTTCATAGTCTCTAGTGAAAAGTCTGGTGTAATTATGATAGGCCTGCCTTTATAAGTTACTTGACCTTTTTCCCTTACTGTTTTTAATATTCTATCTTTATTTAGTGTATTTGTTGTTCTGATTATTATGTGTCGGGAGGAAAATCAGGAATAACTGTAGTTAAAGGAAGCAGTCTTCATTGGAGCAAACCTTCTCTGTGATTCAGATGCACATTAAAATATAAAGTACATAAAGTAATTTTCCAACTTAGAGATATGTGTGTGCATAGAAGTGGCAGTCACTCGCAAACTCATGCTGTCAGTCTCTGTAATCCCCAGCATGCCCACATTAGTGGGAAAGAACAGAATGTGATAGACATGAGGTATGCCACAGATAGATTGCATGTTTCCCATATGACTTTGGACAGGACGTCTTCATAATAGTCACATCTAACTGCATAGAGGCTGAAAATGTTTTGGCTGTAAACCTACCTGTGCACAGCTGCTACGAGCAAAAGTCAAGGGGAGATAGGCATGTTAAGGCATACCTCTAATCCTAGCAATTGGGAAGCTGGGTCAGGAGATCACTGAATCTAGCGTGACTACCTAGTAAATTTCAGGAACACTTAGGAACAGATTGAGTCTGTTTCCAAAAAGGGAAGGAAACTTGGCTCAGGATTTAAGAGAATGCACTGCTAATGATCTGCTCTCCTGAAGATCAGAGTTTACAATGCACCACATATGTTGGGCTGATCACAAGTGCAGATGACTCAAGCTCTAGGGATCTGATATCCTCTCCTGGCCTCTGAGGGCACTGCATGCACATTCACACATTCACACACAGATACACATGATTAAACATAAATTTAAACATAAACTTAACAAAGAAAGACAAGAGGAAGGGAAAGGCAGAGAGGAAGAAAGGAGTGGAGGAGAGTTAATTCAAGACAAGAACAAAGCAAGAGATAAAGAATTTTTTTGTATAGTTGACAGTGTTTGCTATGATTACACAATTATACTTGACCAACTTGTATACAAAGTTGTGTTTTTTTTTTCCTTTTTCACTTCCATTCTCATTGTCGTTGCATTAATTAAGGCATTCTCTATCTGCCGCTGACATTGCTCAAGAGTATTAGAGTATAAAAATTGAAGTTTAAAAAAGCAGTAGCAATTTATGGTATCAAAACTGCTAAGAAGTCAATTACGTGGAAAGTAATATATGCTCTGAATTTCCTGTAGAGACCACTAGTATCAGTTGGAAGGAACCAGTCATGTTATAGAAGTCATGGTGATATGATGTGTTTGGAAGGAGGTCAGGAAAAGAACAGAGTAAAGTGATTTTTAGAAGACTGACTATGTAGTTGAATAGTGATAGGGTTATGTGTAGGGGAAAGAGCTGGAAAAGAGACCTGAGGATAGTTATATCTTGTACCATATGTCTGAGGAGGTAAAGGTGAATATTTAGGACAAGCAAGTTGAGGTTTAATGGGCTTCAAACATAGCAGACTGATGGAAACAAAAACATAAGAAAAAGTTCTCTTGGGGCTCGAGAATATACAAGCAGCCCTTAAGAAAACTCAATAAAAATGTTTTCTGGGTAACTGAGGGTAACTGAGCTCTTGTAGATATATGTCAAGTCATTTCAATAAATCTGCATAAAACACACAGGAGTCACATGCTCATGTTACTGAAGTTATTCAGATACAAAAAAAGCCCTAAGCTATACCTCTTGGAGTTTCTTTCATTATTTTCTTCTTATTTTTTTAAAAATAAGTTTCATTTCTGCAGGAGGAAAGCTAAGATGTATACTTCCCAAAACTTCCCGAATAATCAGCATAAGGTATTTTTTTAATCAGTAGGTTTCTGAACAGAGTTATTTATAGAATTCAGTGACCTCTCAAGTCTTCAAGTGAGAGGTGTCAAGGTGTCAACATCTTTTCATTGGAAATGCAAAGAATTCTAAAATGAAATCCATCAAGTGAACCACTGCTTCATGTTTATAAATTTTTTGTAAGAATACTGTATATACTTTAACATTCAGATTTGTTATAAGATATGAAATAAAATATGAATTTCAGAATAACTAGGCATATAATTTTAAAAATATCTTTATGTATTAACATAGTGTAATGTGACCTGGACACCTATCCAGTGTCATGCTATGCCTCTTCATAGTATAGAGATGTCTTAACTACCTGAATATACATGTTTTTGGTATGGGGTATGTAGACTGCATATACCATGTACACATATGGAAACTAGAGTCAACATTTATATCTATATTATTTTTCACTCTTTGGTGACAAAGTCTTTCATTGAACCAGAAGCTTGGTAGTCAGCCAGCCAGCCTCTGAGATCTGTCCTTTCCCTCTATCCCCAATGCTTTGATTACAAACATACATGTCAGTTTTTTTTTTAATGTTTTTAATGTGAATACAGAGGTTAGAATCTAGGACCTCTTGCTTGCATCTATCCATTTATCCATCATCTATGTATTATCTATCTATCTATCTATCTATCTATCTGTCTACCAGCTATCTACCATCTAATTATCTCTATCTATTGATCTATCATCTATCTGTTATCAATCTTTCTATAATATATCTATGCATCTAGCTCTCACCTACCATACAAACCACTAGAGAGAAATTTGTAATTATTATTTGCATACATGATAAGAGTAACAGAGAAGTTACAGTAGCAAAAAAATGTTCTGCAGGATGAAAACACTTCAATATGGGATCCTTCCTTGGTTCCAGTCAAAGGCATCTACAAAAACCATACCAAAACAACAACAAAAATAAAACTCTCATAATGTGCATCTCAGTTTAAAACCAAAAGCTTGTGTAACTATAATTTTTTTAATCCTATTTTTAGTGATGGTTCTCAAAAGTTTTAACCTCCCTTTTAGGACACCATTCAACAGATGTAGGATACAGGTGTGTGTGTGTGTGTGTGTGTGTGTGTGTGTGTGTGTGTGTGTGTGTGTGTGTACCTGCTTAGGAAGGATCTTTAGAGAAGCTCCTGTCTGTGTTGTCTGGAAATCCACAGTTTTGTTCACATGTTAGCAGCAGCAGTTCAATAGAGTCAGGATACCAAACAGGAATCAGCAGCATTGGCATTGCCTAACAGAGACAGCCAGGCCTCAGCCTCAGCTCCAGTCAGCAGGAAGGACCCAGACTGCAAACAGGTTCTTGGCTGTGCCCCTCTAAGGGAAGCAAAGATCAGCAAACATCTGAGCTCCACAAGTTTTGCACAGCTAGCTCTATAAGCAAGCCTAGCTCAGCCTCTGTCACTGTCTGCAGAGTCGTTTTATACTCTCTCCAAATGTCACTAGTCCTCCATCTGTCTTCTTTGAGCAAGTGTCTTGCCTCAGCAGATGCAACTCTCTCTATTGACATCACTCTGCCAATCAACCCGAATCCATGGAAGCAGCAAGAAGCTACAGGACACCACCAGAAGATTGTTTTTTGCCAATTTCTTTCTATGGAGTCCCTACAAATGGAGCTCAACTATGCAGTGTAAGGCAGACCAATACATATGTACTGTTAGGAAAGAATCCTTCATAATGGGTCTTTTCATGTGTTTACTTTAGCAGAACATCGTTTCTCCTGTGACTGCTTTAATGAAACATTCCTTCATGAGCCTGCTTTAGTCTTTCACCAGCGTCTACTTCAGCTATATATACCCTTACATGTGTGCTCCAGCAAAACACCATCCAACTGACTTTCCAAAGAACCTTTAGTTTCCAGTAGTCTTGAGAGTCATAGTTCTGATATAATATGCAACAGGAATGAGTTATATGCACATATGTTGCAGTCTTTTTTTCTTGCTATTAAAAAAAAAAAACCAACAACAAATCAAAATAAAACAAAAACAAAAACAAAAAAACTACCTGAAAGTGTAAAATTTGTTAAGAGGTTTTTGTGGGAGCACCTTGTTTCAGAAATCAGGAAGAAAAGAGTCAAGTGCTGGTATGTGATCAGCATTTGGTGTGATGCTACGGGTTGCATGATATAGTTTGGCAAAATGTCATCTCTATCAGTTTCTGTCTATGTCTATGTCACATAATGAGGCAGAGAAAGGGTGCTAATGAAGTCTTTCTTCCTTTGATTACAAAGAGAGGAATGGCCTCACGGGAGCCTCAGTATTCATTATTTTATCTAATATTAATTACCCCTACAAGCCTCTCTTGCAAGTACAATTAACATATGAATTTGGGAGACTGTGTTATCAATAATGTGCAAGTGTGTGTTGGACAGATGGGAGAGAAAAAGAAATGGGACATGTTGAGAATTATGAATGGAGCTAGTACTGGAGGCACACCAGAAAAGAGGAATAGCCTGTTATAAGTAGCTAGCCCCACTGAGGATGCCAGTCCTGGCGGGTGCTACCACTGGAGGGCCATGTCTGGTCCACAGCCATGCAAGTGTCGGTGTAAATATCTGTGCTTTATATTACAACTATAGACCATGGGGATGTTCCTGGTCTGGGCAGCTACCTAGGAATACTTGGATTTCTAGGGACTGTAGGGAGCCGGCTAGCCCCTCACTGGCTGTGGTGGTCTAGAGAACTGCCCCCACCCCCACCCCTTGCACTGGTGGCAACCCTTGGGAGAGCAGACCCTGTGCCTCAACCAGGCAGCACAGAGTAGCTGACCCTAGTATTGGGGGTGCAGGTGAACGGACCCCTAAGAGGGAAAACAAGGGAGTGCTGACCCTACCACTCCTCTGCTGTGAGATGGAGAGGGTACAGAGGTGATGCCCTTCAACCCCTCACCCCTCCACAAGGAACAGTTGGGAGAGATGGCCACAGGTTTGTGAAAGCTGGTAAGCTGACCCTGCTGGAGTCTCAGTACTCCACAGAGCAGGCCCTGCCCCCCACCTAAGCAGCACAGAACTGGTCCTGGTGGAGGTGGCACAAGTGAGTTCTAGGGACAAAAATGAAAGAGTGCTGACACCACCACTTGTCTGTCATGATGTAGAGTGTGCTGGGGCTAATGTGCCCCTTCTCCCTGCCAGCTGCCATGGTCAGAAAATCTAGCCCTGAGGTCTTAAGAGCAAGAGAGCTGGTTCTGCTCCTCGTTGACCCGTACCTCACCTACGTAACACATTAGAGCTGGGTCTGGTGGAAGGGGTCTGGATGAGTTGGCCCTGGCATGAGAGCAGGGGAGAGCTGACCCTGCTTCCTGTAAATGGTAGCATTGGGTGGCCTAGTTAGGGCAGTACTTTGCCCTCTTCATGCAGATAATGGAAAGCCAGCAGGTTGACTAGCTCATCTACCACCCAGGCCCAGATTCAGGCCTTTGACTTGGCTCACCCCAAAATATACATCATTTGTAAACTGTTAGGGACTCTTCCTGCTGATCCCTTGCTGCAGGATCTTCATAACACGGGACAACTGGATAACTGGGAGGAATCCCAGTGAGGATCTAATGTTGATGTTGTCCCAGAAGCCAGAGACATTGAATCAGACCAATGACTCATTGCCATGAACATTAGCAAGTGAAGATGTGTGGACAGAGGAATATTTTGTGTGGAAATGAGCCAACTTCCATGATGTGATATTTCTCCTTCTCCTTCTCTCTCTCTCTCTCTCTCTCTCTCTCTCTCTCTCTCTCTCTCTCTCTCTCTCTCTGTGTGTGTGTGTGTGTGTGTGTGTGTGTGTCTGTGTGTGTGTGTGTTTCAATTTGGGAGGGCTAGGTTGCAAGGGCTGAGGGTGGATATGACAGGATTGGGAGGTGAGTGATACATGGGTGCATGATGTGAAACTCACAAAGAATCAATAAAAAGGTAAAAGAAAAGATTTTTTTTAAACAAATAATAGCAGCAATTGGCTCTGTGCTTAGATAAAAAAGATTTAGGCTAACATTAATAAATAACAAATAAGAATTACATTTATTATAAGATTTTTTTCTCATATATCATAGTTGCAGTTTCCCCTCTCTTTACCACATTCAGTACCTCCCATTCAGATCTATTTCCTTCCTGTCACTCATTTGGAAAAAACAGACTTCTGAGGATAATAATACAATGTAATAAGAAAAATAAAAACAACTAAAAAGGTGGAATTCAACAAGACAAATAAACAGAAGGATGGAACTCAAGAGAAGACACAAGAAATAGAGACCTAATTGTTGCCACACACTGGAATCCCATAAAAATACTTAACAGGGAGCCATAATGTACATACAAAGTACTTAGTGCAGAGCCATGTAGGCCCTGTGCATACTGCCTCAGTCTCTATGAGTGTATGTGAGCTTTGGTCATGTTGATTTAGAGGGCCTTGTTCTTGTTATCCTCCATTCCCCCTGGCTCTTACACTCTTTCTGCCTCCTCTTCCACAGGGTGCCTAGAGTCCTGACGGGAGGAATTTAATAAGGCTATCCCATTTAGGGTGGATTGTTCTAAGGTGTTTCATTCTCTACAGATGTCTGGCTATGGGTCTCTGTATTAGAATAACACTTTTTTGTTTCAATTATGAAATAATAATTTTAGTTGCGAGTATACAATGTAGCCTTTTGGAGATGAATTAAAATAGAGAAATAGTAAAAAGAATATTTCATTTTGATTTGTTGTTTTATTCTATTTCTAAAACATATAACATGGATTTTATTTTTCTCTCATATAATAATTAGGAAATTATTTTTTGCTTGGAGTGGGGATGGTGCAACCACTCTGGAAATCAATATGTAGGGCCCTCAAAAAATAAAACTAAAAATGTAACAAATAGCCTAGTTATACCACTCCTCAGCATATGCCCAAAAGACTAGACAATCTGATCTACAGATACTTGCTTGGCAATGTTAATTGCAGCCCATTCACTAAAGCTAGGAAATGGGAATAATTTTATTCAACAGATGAGTGAAAAATAAGAATTTAGTATATATAATTATTGGATATATATATATATATATGAGAATACTATTCAACTGTAAAGAAAAATAAAATCATGACATTATCAGGTAAATAGATAGACCTAGAAAAGATTATATAAATTTAGTTAATTCTGGATCAGAAACACAAATGTTGCATGTTCCTTCTCAACTGTGGGTCTTAACTCCAAATTTCCAATGTGAGTATTTAAAATGGAGTAACCATAGAAACCAAGAAAGTATAGAGTGAAGTAGAAACGTAAGGGTTCTTTGGAAAGTCTTTAGATGGTGCTGTGCTGAGGCAAACACTTGAAGGAACATTTCATTAAAGTGGACACAGGTGTGAAAGGCTAAGGCAGACTCATGAAAGAACATTTCACTGAAGCAGACACAGGAGAGAGGATGTTCTGCTAAAGCAAGCATGTGAAAGGACTGTGATGAAGGCTTGTTTGCTAAAAACACTCTTGTATTGGTCTGCCTTACACTGTATAGTCGAGCTCTATTTGTCAGCACTCCATAGAGAAACTCATCAAAAAAACCTTCTGGTTGTGTACTGCAGTTTCTTGCTGCTTCCACAGATTGAGGCTGATTGGATGCATGTGCTGAGGCAAGGTATGTGGAGAACATGGGGTATTTGGAGGGTATAAATAAGAACCCATGGAGTGACAGAGACAGAGCTTGGCTTGCTAGGTACAGCTTGCTTTGCAAAGTTTGTGGGTCTTGCTTGTTTGCAGATCTTCGCTTCCCTGAGAGAGTCACAGCCTCAAATTTTTCCTGGTGTTGCTGCTGGTCCCTTCTGCTGTCTTGAGCTCAGGCTGAGGCCTGACTGTCTCAGTTAGGTTGTACCACCACTGCTGACTACTGTTTGCTATTCAGACTCTCTCTAACTGGACTGCTGCTGTATCCATGAAGAGTTTGCGAGTGAATCGAGCTGCTGCTCTCTGCTAACCCTTGAACTGAACTGTCGATTTCCAGACAACACAAATGAGGGTTGCTCCAAAGAACCTTTCTAAATGGGTGCACTTTCCCTGCATCCTTTGTTTTCCACAACCTCTGGTGGGTGGTGGGCTACAAGGGAGGTAGAAGCCTTTAAGAACCATCATTAAAAATAAAGGTTTGAAACAAAATTACAATAGAGCAATAGTTCTCAACCTATATGTTGCAACCCCTGTGGGCATTTAATGACATTCAAAAGAGTCACCTAAGAAAGACCACCAGAAAACACAGATATTTACACTATAATTCATAACAGTAGCAAAATTACACATATAGAGTAGAAATGAAAGGGTCACTATAACATAGCGAAATATATTAAAGGGTTGCAACATTAGGATTGTTGAGCACCACGGGTAGAGAGGGACCGTGGCTGGGAAAGGGGCCATGGGAGAGGATTAGTAAGATGTAGGTGATATGAAGTGGGAAAAAGAACTGAGGAGGTTTTCCAACTCCTGTAAGAAGGGAGTTCAGTAGAGAAAGAGAAGAAAATGAAGAACAAATAGGACTAAGGATCTTTAATAAAGTCTCAAGGAAAGATATTATATACTAATATTAAAAGAGATAAATTGAAATTAGCCAACTTGGGCTGACAATGTTCCTCACACAAACTATAAACTATCATAACAGAAGTCTAAGCACTATGCATGAGAAATGGGTTGTCATTGTAACCCAAGAGACTCCCAAAACAAAATAGATTGCGAATTTAGAATTGGTTTTCTCTCAGAAGTTGAGGATGGGCTCCTATTGACAAAGAAATTATAATCTTGGGATACAGAACTCAGAGGATTTAAGTTCAATCTTCTTTCCTGTGATCTTGCTTCTATTGTTCCAGAAAACACCATTCAAACTAGCAAAGGATGGAAATAATTAGATCGTACTGCCCAGCTGTAGCTATGAATCACAAAAATCACAAACATGGAAGATATGTAGAAAGGTTCAATAAGTAGCTCTCGCATGTCATTGGGAACCAACACCTGTCTAAGTGTTCTTAAGGCCCATTCAACAGTAAAGAAATAATGCATGGTACTGAATACCTAGTCAGTTTCCTGGGAGAGTCAAGTCACGGCACTTGGAAAAATAGTATACTAATACCACTCTGCTAGAACAGCGTCATTTCTTGTTACATGCTGAATCACACCCTTATACCCATAGGTTAATGTTGCTACCATCCCTCATCGAAGACTCCTTTCTTTACAGCAAGTATAGATCATCACACAAAACCACAATGGAGCAATGCAGAGATCATCAGGTCTTGGGGAGTTCAGCATCAAATGATTCATCTGTTGCACAGCTCCTGCAAGTTTCTTAAGGAAAATTCAGGCAGAAATGCTGTAAGAGAGAGGGTGCAGAAAGTCTGGCTGTGAAGACAAGACTAGAATAATGGTAACATCTATGGACATACTGATAGAAAAGACAACGTGTTAAAAGGTCCCACCCTAGATAAATAACTACAGGCAGCTAAAACCTGCTAGAAGAAGGAGACATAGCTTCACCCAGAGCTGAACAGTATTGGTTTTCAAATGCAGAATGATTAGATTGTCTTAATTAGGATTACTATTGCTATAATGAAACACCATGACAAAAAGCAAGTTAGGGAGGAAAGGGTTTATTGACTTCTACATTCTGGTCCATTACTACAGGAAGTCAGCACAGGAACTCACAGAAAACTGGAGGCAGAAACTAATGCAGAAGCCATGGAGGAGTGCTGTTTACTGACTGGTTCAACATGGTTTGCTCTATCTGCCTTATTATAGAACCCAGGACCACTAGCCCAAAAAGTGGCAGGACATACAATTATTTAGGGTCTCCTCCATTAATCACTAATTAATAAAATGCTTTATAACCAGTTCTTATATAGAAGTTTTCTCAGTGGAGTTTCCCTCCTTTCAGGTAACTTTAGCTTCTGTCAGGGTGGCATAAAACTAGCCAGCAAGCCTTAAAACCATGCAAAAAAATTAACAAAGATTGACTCAGTAGGTTGCATTAATACATGTTCATTCATGCACATTCCCACATTTATATATGTGCAACAATAATGATTAAAGAGGCTACCAACTTGAAAGACAGCACTGAAAGCAAATAATGTAATCCTATTTCAATTAATAATATAATTAAAAAGTAAAAAATGAAATTTTGAAAATCTATGTAAAAGAAATTTTGGCACAGAAAGGGAGAGAGGCTGGATAATTATATGCATTCTGGACATATTTTGAAGTTTTTCAAGAGGGTTTTAAATGTGAGTCTGATAATAATAGTGTTTTCATGGTGACAATTCCTGCCTACACATGCTGGAAAATTATTTGCATAAACTCCTGAATATAAAATCTGAACATGGGTGAAACGGAGTGGTATATTAGGATTGATAAAGTTTGACACCATTATTTGAAATTACACAAGTAAAAACAGATCATTGAATATATAAATCTGGATTTTATTGGTTATTACTAAGGCATCAATACAAACTCCACAGTTGTTGATGTATAGAGTCTTTTTCGATCCATATTTTATAAAAATAGGCCATTGAGTGAGGTTTTTCATATCCCTCACAAAAAATAATAAAATATGTGCACATTATTTTTACCTAAACTGCAGTGTGTTTTTACAAGTTAGATACATTGTCATATTATATTTTTATGAATAGAACTTATCAGAATTATGATTGAATTATGATTTTTATATAAATTTTCATAGGAAACACACTCATGTGTTTCCAAACACATTTGTTGTTTTTAATACCTGCTTTGTACCCTGCTACTAGAGGTCATCCAATAGAACCCTCCCACCTCCATCCCAAATTTCATTTATCATTTTGTTTATTAATGACAATTTTGGTATATAAGACTCACAGTGCTTATTAAATAAGTACAAATGACACTTATTCAATCTTTCACAAATTTCATTTTTGAGTACATTATTCTATCTATACTATTTTCTTTTTACTTCAATGTGCCTTAGTTATAATTGAATACCAGATGCATTTGGGCTCAACACAATAAAACTGGATAGATATAAGTTTCTGAACGAAAGATTCAAATTCTAAAATAATAAAGGTTTGGGTTTGTTTTAAAATATTTAATCCAGCATTTTTCATAAAAATTGATGTATGGAGGCTGATTATGGGATGGATCCCCGGGTATGGCAGTCTCTAGATGGTCTATCCTTTCGTCTCAGCTCCAAACTTTGCCTCTGTAACTCTTTCCATGGGTGTTTTACTCCCAATTCTAAGAAGGGGCACAGTGTCCACACTTTAGTCTTCGTTCTTCTTGAGTTTCATGTGTTTTGCAAATTGTATCTTGTATCTTGGGATTCTAAGTTTCTGGGCTGATATCCACTCCCTATAGGTGGAACAACAATATGAACTAACCAGTACCCCCTGAGCTCATGTCTCTAGCTGCATAATTAGCAGAAGATGGCCTAGTCAGCCATCATTGGGAAGAGAGGCCCCTTGGTCTTGCAAACTTTATATGCCTCAGTACGGGGGAACACCAGGGCCAAGAAATGTGAGGAGGTGGGTAAGGGAGTGGGGGGGGGGGTTCTGGGGGACTTTTGGAATAGCATTTGAAATGTAAATGAAGAAAATACCTAATTAAAAAATTGATGTATGGATTGCCAATAATTTTTGTAATTCTTTATTGTTACTTTTAGTAGTTAAACCTGTGTGTTTAAAAATGGGAAGGTAAGCTGTAAATAAATACTTCCAGTGATATTACTAAGTAGAGAAATTTGGATTTATCAGATACATTTTATCAGATTATCATTCGCAGGACAGATATGTTTTCAATTATTCTTTGCCTTTTAAATATTTTTAATATGTATTTGTCATAGGTGGCTGATAGGCAGCTACCACAGGAAGTAAACCTGTTTGGCCCTGTGCTACCTATCTGACATGGAAAACCTAGGCATCTCAAGGAGTGAAAATAAGAAAATCCTCTAAATGAATTTCACCTGCCTCTGAAGTACTCACACTTGGCTTGCATAGGGAGTCTCCTTGAACAGGGGATCTGGGTAAAGTACTGTCTGTCTGCACCTGCTTATTTGGTGGCTTCTCTTAGCAAGGTGCTTCTGTTGACCAAGCTTCCTGCACATAACTCCCCAAATCCTAGATATCTTGAGAGCTGAAAATACTTTCCATGTGAATGGTCAAGATCTTGGCTCTGCCTGGCTCTTCCTACCTCACAGACACACTTGTAAGCCCAGGAAAGGTCACAAGCACTTAATGCATGGGGCAAAACCTTCAGGGACCATTATCTGAATCACCTCACTGATTCACACTGGTGGAAAAAAAAGCCTTTCATTTATGCAATTAATATCTGTGACTTAAAAAAATGTCACCAGAAAAATCTAATTGGAAAAAAATGTTTTTACACAAATCATAAAATCAGTTTAAAGATGTATACAATGAAGAGGGCTGTAAAATGATGTTTTAAAACAGCAGCATCTGAAAAAAATCTATCAGTGCTCAAACTATGTGATTTACCTTATCAGAGGCTGAATAAGATGGGAAGAGCACAAGGTCAATATAAGCAGAAGGATGCTTCTTCATGGCCAAGTGAAGGAGGATCTTCAAAATTACTGTGAAGCAATAGTATGAAATATGTCTGGAGATACTCTAGTGCAAAACTAAGTCGAACAACATATCTAAACTCACATTTCAACATTGGACATGTGTGCCCATCTAGAGAAGACTATAGCAGAACCTTCAAGGAGGTGGATACTTTTAGATGCCATGCTCTTCTGAGATAAAACACCCAATCACAAGTGCATACAGCATCTTTATAGAAAATTTGCCATGAAACAGTCTTGCAAGCTGCACATCATACAAGGTATTCACAGGGAGGAAACAAAGTCAACAAAGGCAACATCTACAAAACGGTGTTTGTTGTATCTAAGTGGATCCATCCTTTTTTGAAGAAAAAAAATTAAGGATTATTCCTGTCTAAAAATGATCATTGTTCTATATTGATATCAGCAATTGTAACACACATCCTCAGCTAAATGTCAAGTGGTTTTTTATTTAAAAAAAAAAAAAAACAAGCTAACTAAGTCTAGTGAGCTCAGTTATTCTACAAAGTACATTTTTCATTGCAAGGATTTTTTGACTGGGGGAATGGACAAGGTCTTCTGTTAGTGTCCACACAGACCCTTTATAAAAGATATTATTTTTGCAATATTTTTGGAGTCTATGACTGCGATGGATATTACATGGGCTGCTAACAGAAGCAGTCCTACTAAGATCTATACTATACTACATATCATGATAACAAATGATGATGTCCAACAGACTCTCTAGCGAACAATAGAGGGCTTCAGAAATCTCTTGGCTTTGACTCCAAATTCCCACCTCTTCCTTGGGTCATAAGCCAGCACCCCCTAAAAAAATATCTGCAAGGCTACTGAACCCTCCTTGATACAAGACAGAAGTAGAGCTGGAGCTGGGTCATATTATACCTGGAGAAAGATGTGGCTGAATCTATTCTCAATCCATTGAAGCCATCTATGAGGACTCCTTTGTTATTTGAGTACCATGGTATCAATTGAATAAACAGCAATAGCAGTGAAGGTGGTACACCTACACGTAGGTGATATAACACAGTGGAATGTTATTATTTCCCACCCCTTTATCATGTCCATGTTAAGTTTTAGGATCTGAAGGCACTACCACTGGCAAAACATCTTGGCCTTCTGTGATCTGCTGAGTGTTTTGACCATTTGCATAATTTTTATAAATACTCATGCCTTTATCTTAGAGAAATTCTTTCAGTAATAAGCCCTATGAATCCCCCACTTCACAGAAATCCAGAATATATAGTAAAGCAAAGTCACTCATGGCTCTACATGGCAAGGCCACAGTACAAGGCTCTATTGGGGCAAACTTTATCTGATTCTTTTGAGTTTCAGACATTATCTCTTAAAGCATGTGCTTTAATATTCAGAATTCCAAAACTGGACTCTAAAAAGCCCATGTAATGGGAGATTCCTTTGCCTATCTGGGCCCAGCGAGCTGGTTTAATTGAGAGACCTAATGAATACAGGAAAGAACTCTTACTTAAATTACAAAATAACCCTTAAGTTCCTTCATGGTTCATAATCTTGCTCATAAAATTATAATTCTCTTAATTCAAGGCTTTTTAGTTGATACGTGTCTCACAGAAATATGAAAATACCCTCATGATCCCTTTCCTACATTTAAAGTATGTATGTTGTGGTAGGGGGCTGCCCTGCCGCATTCTTATGATTATAAAATCTGGTGATATATTTGATCTTTGAATAATACATCCTCCTGAGAATTTTCATTTCTATCTCCACTCTATAATGTTATTATATCAGAAGTAAGGCAAAGACTCCTCTGGCCCCATTAACTAAGGATTTCCCAAAGGTCCAGGAGCTTAATTACTGGAAGTAAAAGCAGCTTAAGATGAACCATCCTCTACCTAAAATGCCTTTGTCTATATTTAGGTTATAGAATATGTGTGACTTATTCAGCGTTGCCTTAGAGGTCCTTTTTAGAATATTAAAGTTAATTTTTATGGTTATTGCTATAACATTACAAGCTATCAAGAAAATAGAGAGCCCCACAAATAAAATAGATATGCCACTCTGAAATAAAAAAAATGAAATCGCCACAGTATTGTACAGTGATGGAAACAGATAATCTTTGCTTAGTAATCATATTGTGGGATAGCTAACATCAAAAAGCAGAGTCTTGGCAAATGCAGCTAAACACTAAGCTGCTGACTACCTACTGGTTTTGTTATTTATGGTCTGGATGCCCTCAATGATAAGTCCAAAGGCTCAAACCTTCCATGTCAGCCATTGTTTCTGCATAGCAAACACAGTGCTTCACATTCCAGGGAATTTGGCTAGCCTAATATGCCTTACAACTAAAGAATCTCTATGGAACACCAGTGACTGTAAAAAAGAGATCTTCAGCTAAGCTTTTGGGCCTGCCTACAAGCTAATGCTGTTCTCCAGTCATAGTTAATTTTACCAATAAATAATGTTGCAAATCACTAACGAAAAACATCTACATCTGAGGATATCATTTAAAACCTATTTGCAACAGATCCTCTCTTACCAACCATATAGACAAAATATTGGATTGTAGAGAACTTTCAGGTCCAGGCACACATAATTTAGGCTTTGATTGTGTCACTTATGCGCTGAGCCATACTCTGCCACATTGGACCTCCTTGTTATTGATCAAATTAAAACAGTATCAAACGTGTTAATGTCACTATCCATAACTATGTACCAAGTAAATCTTGACTTAAAACAACAACAGAACCACTGAAAGGCAAGCTTCTATACTCAGTTTTGCCGTCAACATCTTTAAGAGGTTCTGTGTCAATATAATATCTGTATACAGGACCCACATCAACACCAGTGTATAAATACTTTATAAAGTTTTCCTCAGGACTAGAGATTATTTGGTAAAATGCTTGACTCGTATCCCCAAAGCCTGTAAACAAGACACAGTTGTGCACGCCTGAATCCCAGCACCAAGTACACTGAGACAGGAAATCAGAAATTGAAAGGCATCCTCAACTTCATACCAAGCTTGAGGCTCTCCTAAGCTACACGAGAGCCCATTTCCAACATATCAAAGAATAACTCAGCTCTAAATTATGACTACATAGATCTGGACAAGAACCTTGCCTTGAAGAACACATTACCTCAGACAACATCATACCACAGCAAAGTCTCACAATTAAGTGTGACATTTTTTCTTATTTTTCTTACCCAGTGATGAGTAAGTAGGTCTGATGTACATGTAAAGGAGGTTAATAGATCTGTAGAAGTTATAGGATGTCTTTCAATTTCTCCTTCTACATTAAGGTCTGGTCTTGAACTAAGGTTCTCTTGCTTGCACAGCAAACACTTTTAATGAGGAGTTGAGGCAAGTTGCCAATCCTCCTCATTAGTTTTATAAACTGAATTATTTAAAACAGTAGTTAGTAGATAAATAATTTAATTAAAATAATTGAAATTTTCAATTAAAAGCTGATTTTGAAATTGATTTTCTAGTCAAGGGTGATGGTGCACACCTTTAATCCCAGTTCCCATTAAGCAAGAGCTGGAGTCTATCTGTGAGTTAGGGCCAACTTGGTTGACATAGTGAGTTCTAGATCAGAAAGGATTGCATACTGAGATTCTGTCTCAAAAAATAGTTTCCAGTTAGCCATCCTTTAATGCCTTTGTGCATTCTGTGACTACTTGCTGCCCTTCTGAAATTACTTACATAGCAGAAGTCCTTCACACAGAGACTTCTAGAAATCCAAGTCTTGGAATGTCCTCAGTTACTTATAGCCTTAATTATTGCAAGAATCTTGTGCTATGTATCATAAGTCATTTATGGAACTCTGGTTAATCAAGGAGTAATATGAGGTAATATTGGGAAGGAAAGGCATAGAAAATTAATATCTACATCTACATCCATATCTATATCTATACCTATACATCTCTCTCTCTCTCTCTCTCTCTACATATATATATATATATATATATATATATATATATATGTGTGTGTGTGTGTGTGTGTGTGTGTGTGTGTGTGTGTGTGTGTGTGTAAGAGCTGTGGCTATAGCTGAATGCTAAACATTTTTCCTGAAATCTGTGAGGTTGGAGATTCGATATTCAATATTGGAGATAGTTGAAAGGGAAGTTCTGGGGTAAGCATTAGCTAGAAAAGTTATTTTTCTAAGAGAAAGAAAGTGGTTATAGTGTAGTCTCCCCTCCCCAGCCTGAAACCTGCCTGCATACCTTTCACTGTTTACATCAGGGTGGAGCTTGCCGCTCAATCGTTCTGCCACGCCCACTGCTGGAACCTGCTGCTTTGTTGTTCCGGGGCCATACACGTGGTCACCCTGCTACTGGACCCCAAGATGATTTGGCGGGAATCGGGCCCCTCTCCCTGCTTCATAACTGCGTATCAGAATAGTAAAATTGAGCTTTGATCAGAATGACTGCCTTAGCTACATCTTCCTCGCGCTCGCCTAGCTCCCTCTTCTTTTCCAGGTTTCCAAGATGCCTTTCCAGGTTAGAACCCAGACATGTGATCCACTGGCCGGACACAACAGTTATATATTAATTATAATACAATGCTCATTGATAATTGTATTTCCAATACTCTGTATGTGGTGGGAGACTTGTGTGTACTAACAATGCAGTATATCTGCAGATTCGCATGTTCATGTGGGCATATAATGGACGCTGAAGGCTGAAGGTGGAAGTCAGGTGTCTTTTTTCAGTCATTCTTACCCCATTTTATGTGACAGGATATCTCATTGAGTCTGGAGCTCACTGATTCAGCTGAGGTGACCATCAGACACATGTGTCTCCACTTCTCTGGGATTCAAATATTCACCACTAAGACTGGCATTTACCTGTGTGATGGAGATACAAATATGGAACAAGCAGTTTACTATCAAAGCCCCTTCCTCAGCCTTCTGATGTTTTCTGTTTGTTTTGTTTTGTTGACTTAGATTTTCTATTTACTTATTTTCATCATAAAAGGTATTTAACCGTGGATTTCACTTTCCCTTTTCTGGGTGGTAATCTTTTTATTTATTTATTTTTTTATTTTCTTAACAAATGTTTTCTAATACAAAAAATGCATCTGTTCCTCACGACACAGAAAAGCTTCCTTGGATGTGACTGAAAATGAACCCATAAGACAGTACTGAGGTTGGAGCATGTCCATGGTGAAGGCCATCCTTGGGGACAGGACATTGTGATGTGGATTGCTGAACTGAAGCGTGGTAATCTCACCTTTGTAGAGACATGACTATAAAGTATCATCCTTCAGTTCAGCACTTTATAAGGTCATTTGCAACCTATAGTAAAAGGGTTCTAAGTGGGGTGGCAAATGCCTTTAATGTCAGCTCTTCAAATGTAGAAGCAGGTGGATCTTTGTGAGCTCAAGGCCATCTTGGTCTGCACAGCAAGTGTCAGAACAGTCAGTGTTTGTTATATAACAGAGATCCTGTTGAAGAAGAAAAAGAAGGAGAAGGAGGGGGAGGGGGAGGAGAAAAAAGAAAGACAGAAGGAGAGAAGGAAAGAAAGAAAGAAAGAAAGAAAGAAAGAAAGAAAGAAAGAAAGAAAGAAAGAAAGAAAGGAAGGAAGGAAGGAAGGAAGGAAGGAAGGAAGGAAGGAAGAAAGAAAGAAAGAAAGAAAGAAAGAAAGAAAGAAAGAAAGAAAGAAAGAAAGAAAGAAAGACAGACAGAAAGACAGAAAGACAGAAAGAAAGAAAGATGGAAGGGAGGGAGGGAGGGAGTGAGTTCAACAATGATGTTGGGATAACTGAGAATGTTCAATACTGAGATATTCTAGGTGTGTTTATCTTAGATGTGCTTATCTTTGAGTGAGGACTGGGTATTTCATGTCATATTTTGATATGCTTATAAACCAATAGCAAAATAATATAAAATACAATTTATAGCAAAGAATAATTGTGGCTGTGTGTAATAGATAGATAGATAGATAGATAGATAGATAGATAGATAGATAGATAGATAGATAGATAGATAGATCTTTTTCAAGTATGGTTGTGTATGTTTTTCTACCATGGCACTGTTAATATTTAAGGAACTTGAGGCAGTGTAACTAGTGTTGCAAGGTGCTACTCTGTGTTCTGCTCTCTAGAAATCAATAGCAGCTCTCCACATTCCCACACAAGTTTTATGAAGAAAAAATATTTTTAGACATTGGCAATATCTTCTGGCTGGTGAAACAGCCTAAAGCTAAGGATCAGAGGGTATGGAAATCTCTTTAAAAGAGGAATATGAAAGGTTTAATATTTAAAGAACATAAATTTTTAATAAATAAAATGCATTTTATCTAAGAATATGAAAATGTTCTGATGTATCTTTGTCCAGGTACATGGCATAATCTGCAAGCATTGTTCTTCATTACTGCTTTTGGTCTCTAGACCCTCCTAATCACACAGTTCAGCACTGGTGAAATAAACTGTGTGGTCTTAACTTTATATGTTATGTCCTAGTTCTACACTGTGCTGTATATCTACAAAATTGTAATTTTTTGAAAGTCTTAGAGATGAAGAAATGGCTCGATGCTAATGAGCACTTGTAGCTCTTGTACAGGACTGGACTGGATTCCAAGCTTGATTCTATGTGAGGCAGCTCACCAGCACCTAATACTCTGGTTTAGAGAGATCTATTGCCCTATTCTGGCCTCTGTGAGCACCGGTATACATGAGCATATGCTCACACATAAACACACACATGCACATAAATTATAAAAAATCGTATAAAAGAAGACTTGCCTAAATTAGATAATAATCTCAATTTCTTCTACATTTTCCATAACTTAGACCCAGGAGACAAAGTAACTTACTCTGTTCATGATACTGCATTTCAAAGTTTTTACTTCACTCCATGTCAGGGCTCACTCTGAGGTATGCCATGTGAGTTTGGATTTGTTTAGGAGGAATGAAGGTGCTAAGTTGACAAGGCTCTAAGGTCTCTATCACTTCAGAATTCCATATTTTTGATATCTTCTGAACTGCAATTGCAGGTTATATTTCTAAAACAAAATCATTCAAATTTCTACAGTTTAAGCTAGACTACTGCCTTGTGTAACACACTGGTCCAAAGCAAATACTCTGGAAGACTTCATAACTTCATTCATTTACTTTGCTTTAGTTACAATCTTATGCCAATTTAGGAATGGCTTAATCAAATTTCAGTCACTTTCTGGATAACATTGGTAAAACAAAAATTTGAATGTTGCCTATGTATAAAATGAAACTAGTGTTATATCTCCTGAGACTATATAGAGTTGAAAAGTTAACACACCTAAATGTCCCTGACCATTTGTTCTACAAAAATCCTAATTCCAGGTTTCTGATAAAGAACATGTAGGGAAAGTGTTGTGCTGAATGTCTCATATACATACAAGGCGGCCATGCTAACATGCTGAACTAGTTTCCAGCTCAGATCAGAGTCCCCAGCAATTGTAGACAAAAGCTGAGTAATCTCTCTCTCTCTCTCTCTCTCTCTCTCTCTCTCTCTCTCTCTCTCTCTCTCATTAATACCTACTCTGTGTATTTAGTGTTGCATATGTGCACTTGGGTGTAAAGCATAGGCAGGCTCTCAGGGACTACATCCCTGATAACTCTCCTTCCCTAGAATTCGTCAATTATCAATTGCTAGGGATGGGATTTCATAACCTCCTCCCCATCCATGCTGAGAATTTGATCTTGTGCAATTACATGTTGTCAAAGCTGCTGTGAGTTTGTGTGTACAACAGCTCTGTTGTGTCTGAGAAACACCGTTTTACCACAGACAATCACTCTCTCTGCCTCTTAGCATCTTTCTGCTCTTTCTTCCAGGATGATCCCAAAGCCTTGGGTTTAAGGGGTGTGATTTAGTCATACATTTAGAGAGGAGCATTTTAAATCTCATTCTCTACACATTTACTGGTTATGGATCTCTAATTTAATCACTTTCTACTACAAGGAGAAGATTTTCTGATGAGCATTGAGAGACGTACTAATCTGTTCAGGACAGCAGTGTGAATAGTTGTATCTATGTCATTATCTGGAGAGAAAGAAAGGAATGGTGTTGCTGTTTTTAGTAAATTTAAAAGAATGATCAATGTAGCAGTGAGTTAACTGAAAATGGTCCAGCTAAAGTTTCCATTGTTTATCTTCTATAAATTGACATTTTGAAAACATCAGAAAATCTTTTTTTTTTTAAATGAACCTTGGCTTGTGTGGAATTTAGTAATAATAATGCCTGGTCTGCAGTTTGCTTTCATTAGAATTAATTATGCTTAACAGATAAGGCTACCTGTTCTTAGCTCCAGTTCACACATCCATGAAGTCCATCTCAGGCTTCTCCACATGTGGTAATGTTAGCACAGACATAGGTTTTCAGAATGAAAAGAGGATAATTAGTCCCCAACTTTCAATTTTTAATTAGTACTTTAATACCAAAATTATGATAATAAAATAACTAGGCTTATAATTGAACATTTGCAGTATAGGAATAATGATCACATTCATCTTTCATTCTTGGTATATTGGTGGGATAAACATGTAGGATGCCTGCTGGAGAGATTCTACGAGAGTTGTTGCATTGATGAGGATGATAGCAGCATGAAAAGTCTAGTGACACCTGAACCACTGAACACAGAACATTTGGCACTTCAGTAATAGCTCTTTGGCATACAGGCTGATGCTTTGCCAAAGTTGTATAGGCTGAAATCCAGCATGTGGAACTATTACCACAATACCATTCCAGGAATCCAAAAAATAATTTAAAGGATTTAAAAATAATTAAAATGAACTGTCATTGACAGACAATCTTTTGTGTTTGGCAAAGGCATTTGAGAAAAAAAAAATTCTCCTTAGCAACCAGCTAAACGTGATCTCTTGGCCATGTTCAACAACATCTGCATCGTACCCTTCAGGCACTTGTGTTTTTAATTCATATTTCTATACATATATTTGTATTATTTATTTAATCTGATGTGCCTGGCCTCAACTTGACTCCCATTTACTAGTATATTAAATAGCATATTTTACAGTGTTTCGAAAAATAAATATACAAGGAATCAGTGTTGATATTTTCTCAGATAAATCACTGCATGGTTACAATGAAGTGCATTGATGTCACTGTCACTATGACAACATTATGACAAGAATTAGTTGCTGCAAGCTACCTAGTAAAGGAAAATGTCATCGGTGTTTCTGAATAAAATGCAATGCATAGAACCAGTGTTTTCCTACCTAAATCAGTGCATGGATGGTGAAGGATAGTGAATCACCACTGGATGAAGAAATGCCTCATGCTAAAGTTTCTCTTCAGGTAACATATGCATATTTGAAGAATGTATACTGTAACTTCTCTGTCAATCAGAAAGGAAATACTATTTTATAATCATAATGTAGTTATCTATTTAAGGATATAAATATTTGTGCTGCTTTGTGTTTATGACCTTCAGCTCAGTGAGAGCCATAATCTGTTTACCTGCATAATGATGCTCCAGAATCGACTGTTAGATTCTTAGGGGAAGCAACATTTGATTCAGTCTTTGTATTTTTAGTGCATTGCATAATTTTTAATTTTCAGCTTTTTAAGATAGAAATGAGTCATCCACTTTTACTGTTCCATTTTTAATTAAACGAGGACTTAAGATCATTTGTTTTCTAACTTTAAAAATAACTCAAATCTCACCCTTTCCCCTCTGCCCTTTCCCCTCAGGGGTGTCCAAAAGAGAAGAAATACAGGTCTTCTAGAGGCCTGGGAAGACTGTGCTAATTGCCCCAACACCATTCATTTCCACATGAACCCTGCCAATGTTCTTGGATAATTAGCGCTCCATTTTGAGCTTGTTTTAGTTTGTGCAGAAGAGTGTCAGCGTTCTGACATTTGCTGTGTAAAGAATTATATCACCATAAGAGATGACATAGAACAGTTGACAAATGGCAATTTTCCCAGTTTTGTTTGCCTTTCAGTTTAATCAGAGGCAAATCAGAAAGTCTTAGAGGGCCTTTGAGATAGTGTACATTGCCTGTTTCTGTCTATGTCCATTCCTATATGAATATAAATATATACCACTACATTCATTTATCAACATAGGTTGGAACTATAGTCATGGTCACTTTGGTCCAGTTCTACTTTTTAGACATAATACGTCTGTTTGACACAATATAAATGTGATGGTGCTATCTTTCAAAATTATCAGTTGGCGTTAGAGAAACTGAAAGAAAAAAAAACTATTTGTTTTTTAAGGTAGGTTATTCTGGGCTTATTGTTTAATATGAAAAGTCAAGAATGTTTTCAGTATTAGACAAATACACACCATAAAAACTAAGAAAAATACAAAATAAGCATTGCAGAATAGCTTAAATTCTCCCCAGTAACTCATGTGATTAGATACCTTAGTGTTCAATCCATATTTTACTCCTCAACCTGTTTTAAGACACAGCTAGACAAAGTATGGTTATTTATTTAAATTAAACACTATTTCTCATACCATATCATTTATTAAAAAAGGAGAAAAAATTAATTTCAATGAAGAATATTTTGAAAATACTTAAAGAGAATTCTCAGAAAAAGTAGAATATGAATAAGCATAGACACAAACGAGGAAAATTAGTCAAATATCTGCTGGTTATATAGGAACTTTAAGAAAGAGCATTTTAGACTTAGATTTTCTTCTTTTGTAATTTAAAATAATTTTTGAACAAATACTTTTGGAGACTATTACACCCCCCTTCCAAGTTCTGTTTTTACAAATTCCTCCCTCCATTATCCCTTTCCTTTTGCCTCAGACTAGGGGAAGCTTCCCTTGTGTACCTCTTTAACCTGGGATATCTAATCTCAGGAGGACTAGGCACATCCTCTCTAGCTAAAGCACAATCAAGCAGTCAAGGCAGGGAAAGTGATTCCAATGGCAGTCAACAGAGTCAGAGATAGCCCCAACTCCAATTGTTGGGGGACCCACATGAAGATCTAGCTGCACATCTGCTACAAATATGTAGCAGGCTTAGGTCCAGCCCCTGTATGCTCTTTGGTTG
This sequence comes from Mus musculus, assembly GCF_000001635.26. Taxonomy (NCBI): domain Eukaryota; kingdom Metazoa; phylum Chordata; class Mammalia; order Rodentia; family Muridae; genus Mus; species Mus musculus. The sequence goes on from NC_000078.6 coordinate 37,815,528, forward strand.
ATGGTTCAGTCTGTGTGAGGTCCCCTGGACCCAAATTAGTTGAATCTGTACGTCTTCCTGTGTTGTCCTTGATCCCACTGGCTTGCTCAATTCTATTACTGACTCTTCCACAAGGCTCTTCAACCTCTGCCTGGTGTTTAGTTTTGGGTCTCTGCATCTCTTTCCATCTGCTGCTGGGTGAAACTTCTAAGGAGAATGTTGTACTAGTTTTCAGTCTGCAAGCAGAGTAGAGAGAGCATCATAAATAGTGTCAAAGATTGGTGCTTGCTTATGGGATGAGTCTCAAGTTGGGTCAATCATTGGTTAGCCGTTCCCTAATCTTTGCTCCATCTTTATTCTTCTGCATTTGTAGACAGAACAAATTTTGTGTTGAAGATTTTGTGGGTGGGTTGATGTCCCCGTCCCTCAACTGGAAGTTATGTCTGGTTACAGGAGATGGCCACTTCGTCTCTCTATCTCCTGCTGGTAGTAAGCTCAGCTAGGGTCACCCCATAAATTCCCTGCAGCTTCCCCTGTCCCAGGCTTCCAGCTAAGTCTCAGAGATGGCCCTCATCCTTATGGATTTCCATTCTCATTCCCAGCCCTCTGCTGCTTCTCCTCTCCTTACACCTGCTGGCCATCTCTTTCCCTTCCTCCCTCCTCTCTCTCTCCATCTACCTCTGATGACTTTTTGTTTCCCCTTCTGAGGGAGATTCAAGCATCCTCCCTCGGTCCCTCCTTATTACCCAGTTTCTTTGGGTCTATGGATTGCACTTTATTGCTAATGCTAACTTATAACTGAGTAAATATGATAATAGGAATGGAAGAAGATCTAAGATCCAAGGACCAGAAAATATTTTCAATGAAATCATAGAAGATGATTTCCTCTACCTGAAGAGTGCCTATAAATATAAAAGAACGTCATTGAATACCAATAAATTGAACCAGAAAATAAAACTGTCCTGCCACATAATAATCAAAATATTAAATCTACAAGACAAAGAAAAATAAACGTGGCTTTCAGTGAAAACATTTAAAAATCGATTGCAGATACCTTTTTTTCTGAGGCATACTTTCTTTATAAGTTAGTATAGCTTCTATACTAAAATATGTCTTTAAAGACCAGACTGTACCACACACACACACACACACACACACACACACACACACACACACACACACCTTTTACCACCATTCATCTAACTCGTTTTTGAGTATATTATAAGCAATATTTATGATTAGATTATGTATTTTAGACCTTGGCTTTGGTGATAGTTATGTCCCACAATAAAGTGGCCTGTCCTTATTTTATGAAAGAATGTTCCCCTTGAGCTGTGTTAGAAAATTGTAACACTTTAATAGGCAAGTTTAGTCATTGCTCTAACTTTAAAAGGTAAATAAATAAAAACTACTTATTATGCCCTTGAATCCCCAAATGCACTAGTACTTATGATAAACTTGGTGTTAACAGTTTGCTGTTACGTTCTATTCATTCTTTTCTCCCCAAATAAGCCTAATTAGCTTCAGGAGTATTTATTTTAAAGTCAGTTGACTCTGTTAAACAGTAAATGATATAGAATATCGGCCAGAGAGCTTTACTCAGCTACAAATCTTGAACAAAGTAGTCATTTCAAAGTTACTATATTTAACACCTACAATGAGTTCAATGTCTTGTGGTTAAACTATTCTGCCAATTGCTCACCAGAAGCCTTGCGTGAATCTTATTCAGAAGTGGCAAAGGAGGCAGGAAGCTATTTTCTACAGTGCGAATGAGGCCCTTCCCTTCTGTGGTCATATCCCAGAGCTCAGTGACTGTAGGGCACCTTGAAGTCTGTTTATTTACGATAATTGTTCTTTTGATGAGCCCAGGCATTCTCCCACCTCAAAAATACACAGGTCCCATTTTCTTGCTATCACCATCTGTCAGGAAACCTTTCAGTCGGACAAAGCAGCAAAAGACTAATCCCACCTGCAGATGCTGTGGAACCAAGAAATTAATCTCAACAAAGAAAACCATCAGAGAAAGCACAGGCACAGTGCTCTTTTCATTGTTGAAAAATAGTTTACCTCAATTTGAAGTCCTGGGAAAAGGATAGAAAATTCTAATTATTTTCCAAGCAAATCTGCATTTGAAAATTCATGTCGGACTTTGCATAAAAAGAGTTGGAAATTCCTATGGTGTCTTTCCTATCTTGTGCTAATAAATCTCTCTGAATTTCAGTCACTGCCTGGTGTTCACATCCAGGGAGATGTCTGGATTAACCTTGCAGAAGAAGGTCTCGGAATGCACTCTCTGGTTTGGAGCTCTAGCCTGAGACACCTGTTAAAAGAAGAAAAACTTAAACTCAGAGCCCTTGAGTAGATGCCAAGGTCAGGAAAACAGGAGTCAGGAAACTTCAAGGAATATGCAGGAAAATGTGAAGGTAATTTTGCCTGCCTTGCTCTGTGGTTGATAGAATGATGGTATTTTGAGAGTGATTTATAACCTGCTTACTTTCTTCTCCTGTAAGTCATTCATTCAACTTTCCCTTGAGCTATTGATCTTCCTTCCCCCCCCCCCCCCCCATGTATACACTGAACTCACATTTGTTGATCTTGTTAGTTTTACGGCCATTTTATTATTTCTCATTGCCCTGTGGTACTTCTTCAGCATCTGTCACTATTTGGAACTGTGCTGTTTGTTTGACACATTACTTCCTTCCCTCCAAGGAATATGAATTGAGAGAGAAAAGGAAAATCTATGTGTGGTTAAATGCCTAAGGGTTCGAAGGCATGCTGAGATGGTACATTGAGGGTTAAGCACTGCCAGCAACAGCTGAGTTTTGCAAAATGCTAAGATGTTTGTTTAATAAATGAAAGAGTGAATGATTGAAGTCACACTGTGGAATTTATTGAAATTAATTGGACCCAGATTGTCACATAATGGTCTATTTATTGCTTCCTCAATTTTCACTTTAAGATACCTCAGATTTTCCTAAAGCTAGAGGGTATTTGCAGTAATTCCTCTTTTCTGTTCCCTAGGCACATTTTGGTTATAGATGTAGATCACTGTCTCTTTTGTGCAAGATCTGAAAATATTAAGTGTCTCTTCCCCTTCGTTTATTTCTGACACAATAAGCCTGAAGGAAGCTGGTGTGGCATCAGGCTGTAGGGTTTGGAGGCTCTGGGATCACCTGCTGCTCTAGCTGAGACTGTTTTGTAAGCTGTTTATACACAGCAGGAGGCAAGGCAGGACAATTAACAATCAAAGTAATTTTGAGAGACTAGAAAACACATCAGGAGAAAGAGCTAAAACTGTACAAAAATTAATGGAATCCCAAGTATTCAGAGTTTTCAAAAAATGCTAAAACCTACTAATACTTGGAACAATAGTTTTAATGTCAAAAGTAACCGTACCATGGTACCTACTTAATACAAATTTAAGGTAAATGTGATAAGAGCCTAAAATTTCACATGCGTTATTAACCATATACATTGACTACAACCCCAGAGAAATAATAAAATTTGCTTTCATTTTGATAGGATCAGCTTAATTTATGTCATGTTTTGCTTGAGCAAAGCACTTAAAACTCACCACAGGAAAATGTTTGTGTATAGAACAAGAGCTCTTCCTGGGAAAGCTGGCTGAAAAATTCTCTGCAGTGAGCCTTAGTGCTTGATGCTACTCAAGCTCCTGGCAAGTCTAGCATTTGATTATCAGATAAACTGACAAGAACTAAAGTCTCAAAATAGAAACCCAGAAGATGAGTTAGAAAAAAAAAAAAAAAACTGCAAAGCTCTTGATATTTCCAATCTTCTTGGACAGAATCGAGGCTGTATTTTCCCACTACTAGTTCTCCTGAAGACCTTACAATGGCATCTGTAACACTTGCTCAAATCAGTGAATTATCATCACCATGAATACAGAAATGGCAAATTAACACACACACACACACAATTATCCAAGTATCATTTAAGCTAGGAGTACACATCTCTGTAATCTCAGCATTTCAAGGTGGACGGATGAAGACCACTAGTTCAAGACTAGTCTGGTTGGCACAGCAAAATCTTACCTGAAAAATACGTAATAATTGAAATAGAATGTTCTAAGCCTAAAGGTTGGAAGTCACTTAAAAGTATTGCCAGGTGGAGCAATACAGAAATGGCTCAGAGTCTAAGATTACTGGTCGTTTCCCAGAGGGTCAGCATCCTTCTCAGTACCCACATTGCTGCTCTCACAATTGCCTGTAGCTCTAGCTCCCGAGGATCTGACACCTTGCTCTGCCCTCTGTATGCACAGCATTTAGATGGTGCAAGACAGTTATGCAGGCAAAACTCCCACACATATAAAATAAAATGTATATTAAACAGCACTTTTTCCTGTCTGTTACTTCTTAGCTGAAAACAGGCTTAAAGTTTCTGGATGAAACTGAACAGCGAAAGTTTGTCTGCCTTATTCTTATACTTGAGTGCTCTTTAACAAGATGGGGGTGGGGGGAAGATCAAACTTGCTGCATACAAAACAAAATAGAAAAGTGATGGTATAAATATGCATTGCATCTTTACTCCCTGCAGCACTAAGTAAAAGGGGCCAGAAGTGTATCCAAGCGGATGTGTGCTGTGTAGAGAGGGTGCACCAGCCTCAACCGTTCTTCACTGTGCTCCCAACAGCTATAGGCAAACGGCACTGACCCAGTTGTTATCACAATGGGATGAGGCTCTGCTCTAGCTCCGTAGCGCTTTTGGTATGATGGCTATCTAGTAAGAACTCAGAGTAGAATTCATCAGTCTAATGTTCTCTTCCAGCCTTTCAGTATTTCAAACAAGGCTGTTTACCATCAAGGTTCTGAATAAGAGAAGAATTGAATACCTTCCAATAAGGTGTTGAATAAGAAATTCAAGTTTCTGAAACACCATTGCATTTTTGAGAAAAAAAAATAAGTCAATGAAAAGTTCAAAGTTTTACTTTTAATTATAACATTCCTCTTTAAAGAGCCAACCCCATGCCTCTAAAAATCTGAAAATACTTGTGCCATAAATGACATAAAATTTATTTACTTTATATAGGAGTTATTTTAATCCTTCTAGATTCTTTGTAGCTCATATGGTATACTTTTCATTAAAAATCTGGTGCCATCTTTCAGGTACAAAATAAAATCTGCAGCAATCCACCTGAAAGTTCTGGTCTAAGGCTAAATGTTACAATTAATTCAGTGCTTTGAATCAGACACTGTGATAATAAATGCCACTGGATTGATTTATTTCAAATAACTGGCTCAATTTGGCAAAAGTTTGCAATTAACAAGGTAAATTAGAAGCTATAAAGAAAAGCAGCACTCAAGCAGAACTGTCCCTCTGAAGGATGACATTCTGGGTTTTAGTTATGGAGACTCTTCCATCATTTCACTTCCAAAAGTTCTACAATGAAGGGTTTTTCAAATATCATATATTTTAATGAAATTCTGTTATTAATGTGAGGATGCTGTTGCCGCCTCTGAATGTCAACTGATATTTTCCCTAGTGCCTTTGTATTTTATTTGACAAGAAGAAAGATAGAGAAAGAGAGTGGAAGGAAGGAGAGAGAGGGAGACAGCAAGGGAGAGAGACAGAGACAGAGACAGACAGAGAGAGACAGAGAGAGAGAGAGAGACAGAGAGAGATTATAAAAAGTAATTATTGTGCCTGAGTTATTGTGGAATGGAGCCAAGCCAAAAAAAAAAAAAATCCAAAGGGCTCACTCATCAGTCAGTCTGTTCCATTGGAAGCCAGACAAGCTGGCAATAAATAACATCTATTGGCTGTCCTCTTCAAAACACCGGCCGTTTCAACCATGCTCAAGTTCCTTCTTGAATAAGGAACATGATGGCAATCCATTTTAATTTTACCTATAGGGATCACTAAAATGTATCTAGTAAACATGTTCTACATGGTTTTGTATGTGTGGTGTAATTGTGGGGGGAAAATGCTTTTAAGGACAGAATCCTTCCAGCAAGGCCACACCTTCTTAGGGAGACAAATTCAAAGGCAAAATTGGATTTTATTCATCATTTATTTGTAGGAAACAGAAGGGAGCTGTCGGCACGGAACCCGATACAAAAATGTTCCAGGGGAAAGTGGCTGAGATAAGCCCATAAGAATTGTGAGGCAATGGTGGTGTTGACAGAGTTATGGCAGCTGGTGATGAAGGAAGACAATATAGTCAACAGCCGTCGATGGCTGTTTTGAGTATGTTTATATATATATATAAAGTTGGAAGTGATTTTCAGTACACAGGCCTGCTGCCAGATAGTGGTGAGCCTTGCGGAATTGAATGCAATTTTGGATGAGGGAATATTTTCATAGCATTTTAGATTTTTTTTTAATGTGTAGGGTTTCTCTATAAACTTTCTAAACCGAGCAGAGTAGAAGTAACATCACCTGGTTTGGTTCCATTTCAATAATGAATAAAAACCACCAATCTAGTGTAAATAAGAGATAAATATTTTATGCAGCTTATTTGTTTTATTTAACGTTTATTTTAAGTGTTGGAACCACATTTCAGAAATCATGCCATAAATGGTGCTTAAAATTCTATAAGCAACCATCACAAGATGTCTTTAGACAGTAAGTTCTTCCTATCTGGACTAAGTTCTTCAGGTAAGTAGGTGTTCTGAGCTGTAATTTGGCATGTAACATTCTGCTCTGAACTCATACTTGTGGGGTGATTTTCATTATCCTCTTCTAACTCTTGCCTATATGATTATTACAGTATATTATCCTTACTTATTACTACTATCTCTTATATACCTTTAAAATTAACCCCATCATCTCTAAACTTATACAAATCCCTGCTTCTAGGAAATCTCCTGTGTGGAATCTATAAATTCTCCAACTCCAGTCAGAGCATTTGCCATCTACAGAACTCATGTTGAATTCCCTCTGTGTTTCCCAGATGAAGGTGCTGTAAACAGGACAAACCCAGTTATTAAAAAGGACATGACCTGACACCATCCCTTCCTTTGTTTTTTCTTTTTTTTTATTAGATATTGTTTTCATTTACACTGTAAATGGTATCCAATTTACTGGTTCCCCCTCAGAAAATCCCCCATCCACTTCTTGCTTCCCCTGCTCACCAACCCACCCACTCCCACTATCCAGCCCTGGCATTCCCCTATACTGGGGCATAGAACCTTCACAAGACCAAGGGCCCCTCCTCCTATTGATGACCAACTAGGCCACCCTCTGCTACATATGCAGTTAGAACCATGAGTCCTACAATGTGTTTTATTTGGTTGGGGGTTTAGTCCCAGGGAGCTCTGGTGTACTGGTTGGCTCATATTGTTGTTACTTCAATGGGATTGCAAACCCCTTCAGCTTCTTGGGTACTTTCTCTAGTACCTTCATTGAGGACCCTGTGCTCCATCCAATAAATAGCTGTGAGCATCTGCTTCTGTCAGGCACTAGCAGAGCCTCTCAGGGAGACAGCTATATTAAGTTTCTGTCAGCAAGCTCTTGTTGGCATCCACAATAGTGTCTGGGTTTGATGGTTGTTTATGGGATGGATCCCCAGGTGGGGCAATCTCTGGATAGTCATTTCTTCAGTCCACACTTTGTCTCTGTAACTCCTTCCATGGGTATTTTGTTCCCTCTTCTAAGAAGGATCTAAGTATCCACACTTTGGTCTTCCTTCTTGTTTAGTTTCAAAGTGTTTTGAATTGTATCTTGGGGTTTCCGAGCTTCTGGGCTAATATCCACGTATTAGTGAGTGCATATCATGTGTGTTCTTCTGTGATTGGGTTACCTTACTCAGCATGATATTCTCCAGATCCATCCATTTGCCTAAGATGTTCATATATTCATTCCTTTTAATAGCTGTATAGTACCCCATTATGTAAATGTACCACATTTTCTTTATCCATTCCTCTGTTGAGGGACATCTGGGTTCTTTCCAGCTTCTGGCTATTATAAATAAGGCTGCTATGAACATAATAGAGCATGTGTCCTTATTACATGTTGGAGCATCTTCTGGTTATATGTCCAGGAGTGGAATTGCTGGATCCTCTCATAATAATATGTCCAATTTTCTGAAGAACCAGGAAACTGATTTCCAGATTACCAGCTTGCAATACGACCAGTAATGGAGGAGTGTTCCTCTTTCTCCATATCCTCATCAGCTTCTGTTGTCACCTAAGTTTTTAATCTTAGCCATTCTGACTGGCATGAGGTAGAATCTCAGGATTTTTTTGATTTGCATTTCCCTGATGACTAAGGATGTTGAACACTTTTTAGATGCTTCTCAGCCATTCGGTATTCTTCCGTTGAGAATTCTTGGTTTAGCTCTGTACCTCATTTTTTAAAAGGTTATTTGGTTCTGTGGAGTCTAACTTTTTGAGTTCTTTAAATATATTGGATATTAGCCCTCTATCAGATTTAGGATTGGTAAAGATCTTTTCCCAATCTGTTGGTGGCCTTTTTGTCTTCTTGACGGTGTCCTTTGCCTTACAGAAGCTTTACAATTTTATGAGGTCCCATTTGTCAATTCTTGATCTTATAGCACAAGCCATTGGTACTGTGTTCAGGAATTTTTTCCCCTGTGTCCATGTATTTTAGGCTCTTCTCCACTGTCTCCTCTATAAGTTTTAGTGCCTCTGGTTTTATGTGGAGTTCCTTGATCCACTTGGACTTGAGCTTTGTATGAGGAGATAAGAATGGATCAATTCACATTATTCTACATGCTAACTGCCAGTTGAGCTAGCACCATTTGTTGAAAATGCTGTCTCTTTTCTACTGGATGGTTTTAGCTCGCTTCTCAAAGTTCAAGTGACCAAAGATGTGTACAGGTTCATTTCTGGGTCTTCAATTTTATTCCATTGATCTACCTTTCTGTCACCGTACCAGTACCATGCAGTGTTAATCACAATTGCTCTGTAGTACAGCTTGAGGTCAGGCATGGTGATTCCACCAGAAGTTCTTTTATTGTTGAGAATAATTTTTGCCATCCTAGGTTTTGTTGTTATTCCAGATGAATTTGCAAATTACCCTTTCTAACCCTGTGAAGAATTGAGTTGGAATTTTGATGGGGATTGCATTGAATCTGTAGATTGATTTCAGCAGGATGAGACCAGTCAGGAGTGCACAGGCCACAGAAGTAGCAGAGCAGCTGGAACAGGCTCCCACCTTAGAGAATAACTGGAGAGAAATTGATCCCTTCCTTTGTTATGCTACCCAATGTACACAACTAACCAATCCATGCCCTCACTCCTTGCATACATTATCTGTTTATGTTTTCCCGGTTGGAAACATACAACATCTAAGCCAACATTTCCCGTTATATTCATGTTAGATTTTTGTGGATCTCTCACTTGCAACCAATAGAATTTGAAAGTCATAAAATCCAATTATTTCGATTGTAGGCATGCCATGCCTGGCTCGAAAAATTATACTCCTTGCTTCCTATTTAATTTAATAGCTAACAATTTCTTGTTTATCTCTGTGACATTTTTGCCATTACAATCTGTTTAAAATGAAAATAAATATTTTCATTTTCTTGCATGGTAACCAACAACTAATAACCAAATTGCATCTGAAGTAGAGCAAATTTAATATTCTTTACATAAAATGCAAAAATGCAAGTTTTATGTTTTTGATCTTTGATATAACCATAGATTGTAAAAACCTAATCCTGTAGGTTCTGTTTTATTCTTTATTCAAAATGTTTTTAATAGTTCAAAATACCACACATTTTGTCAGTCTGTGCCTCAACAGTAGTTCATCTTTGCCTTATTCTTATTTATAACTCAACCTCATTAATTCTCTCAAGTACTCATGAGGCATTTCCTTTTATGTAAATTTTTACTTCTATCCAAATATAACAGATATATATTCCTTTGGTTTATATATATAAGTTTGTTAGATTTTCTCTGGTTAATTAACTAAGTAGCACTTCAAGGCAATGTCTATGCTCTTTATAGATAAAGTCAGTTCTATAACATGCCTGGAATATGGTATATTTTATTAACATATATCAAGTTAGAGTAAGTCTATCATCTAGTCGAGAGAGAACTAACAGTTTAAAAGTAATCTAAATAAGAACAGAACAGACATACACCCTGCATAGAAAATGTTAAGCCTGCATTACTTTATAGAATACCAGGCATTTTTCTAACAAATATATTGAAAATTTAGTAAATACTCCAATTCTCAAGAATCAAGAATTGCCATACTACCTCTATATACATAGAGTTTTCAATGAACATTTAGACTATGTTTTTCATAAAGACGTATTTTTAGATGCTCACATATTTTCTGATTTTGGAATTTAGGGACTAAATATTCTAAATTCTAATCATTTCATTAAATTTTACTGTGACTAATTGATTAGTTACTTCAATAAATAGCAAGTGGGATTTTCATCAAATTAGAAGAAATGAAATAGACTAGACATCCATAAGCCTTCCTTGGCTAACACCTTACCCATCTTTTTAAGGACTTGACCAGCACATTTTGTACGTTCTATACTTATGTAGTCTCTCACAAATAAGCCTCTCAAAGAAACTGAGTTTTTCCATAAGATTTACCTACTAGTAATTTCCTGAGAAAACACAGAAGGAAGCATTGATCAAGAAAAATCCAAGGTGCTGAAGGGGTCTGCAACCCTCTAGGTGGAACAATATTATGAGCTAACCAGTACCCCCAGAGCTTGTGTCTCTAGCTGCATATATAGCAGAAGATGGCCTAGTCCGCCATCAATGGGAAGAGAGGCCCTTGATCTTGTGAAGATCCCAGTACAGGGGAATGCCAGGGCCAGGATGCGGGAGTAGGTAGGTTGGGGAGCAGGGCAGGGGGAGGGTATAGGGGACTTTCAGGATATCATTTGAATTCTAAATGAAGAAAATAGCTAAAAAAAAATTGTTTTTGAAAAAAAATCAAAATACCCATTTCATGAATTTGTAAAGACAGTGCTATAAAAAAACAACAAAAATGAAAGAACGAAAGAAAGAACGAAAGAAAGAACAAAAGAAAGAACGAAAGAACGAAAGAACGAAAGAAAGAAAGAAAGAAAGAAAGAAAGAAAGAAAGAAAGAAAGGAGGAAGGAAAGGAAGGAAGAGAGAAAGAAAGAGAAACAAAGAGAGAAAAGAAAAAGAAGAGAACCTTGGGAGATCAACCTGCATGATGCCCCTTAAACTTGGTAGGGTCTGTGGTTACCCTGGCTTCATATGGATGGTTTATTGAAGAAAATGAAATCAGCATGCCAAGAAAAGCAGGTCTTAGAGGTATTAAAGGCACAAATGGCTCTTAAGTTTTTTGAACTAGTAACCCTGAAGTCCACAGTTAGATTAATGAAACAGGATGGTACAGGCATGCCTGGCTAAATCTCACATCAGTGGAATAAATACCTCTTGCAACCAGTAGGATTATGGAAAGTATGTTACAAAGGAACAATGAGATGATTTCTTGTTTGGTGAAGATAAAACTTTCTGTTTTATTATTAATGAAATTTAAATTAAAGTTAAAAGTCACTTGAAATATTTATGACAGCTCATTAGTCTTGTGGGCATTATCATGTTTCTATTTTTTTCCTTTTATTTTTTTTATTTATTACGTATTTTCCTCAATGACATTTCCAATGCTATCCCAAAAGTCCCCCATACCCTCCCCCCCACTTCCCTACCCACCCATTCTCATTTTTTTGGCCCTGGCGTTCCCCTGTACTGGGGCATATAAAGTTTGTGTGTCTGATGGGCCTCTCTTTCCAGTGATGGCCGATTAGGCCATCTTTTGATACATATGTAGCTAGAGTCAAGAGCTCAGGGGTACTGGTTAGTTCATAATGTTGTTGCACCTACAGGGTTGCAGATCCCTTTAGCTCCTTGGATACTTTCTCTAGCTCCTCCACTGGGGGCCCTGTGATCCATCCAATAGCTGACTGTGAGCATCCACTTATGTGTTTGCTAGGCCCCTGCCTATTCTCACAAGAGACAGCTATATCTGGATCCTTTCAGCAAAATCTTGCTAGTATATGCAGTGGTGTCAGCGTTTGGAAGCTGATTATGGGGTGGATCCCTAGATAAGGCAGTCTCTAAATGGTCCATCCTTTTGTCGCAGCTCCAAACTTTGTCTCTGTAACTCCTTCCATGGGTTCTAAGAAGGGGCACAGTGTCCACACTTTGGTCTTCATTCTTCTAGAGTTTCATATGATGTATATAATCACACACACACACACACATATATACTTATGATTTTATACGTAACTGTATTTCCAGTAAACATTAATGTCCTTTCTGAAAACACAGGCACTGGTTTCACTGTATTTCGTTATTTCTCTCACAGTATGCTTTTTGTTGTTGTTGTTTGTTTTACTTTATTTTATTTTATCTTATTTTGAGCAAAGACCTCCCCTATTACTGCATTAGCCTTAGCCTCCAATCTCATGGGATTACAAATCCCTAAAACATCAACCAGACTTGACTCACATTTGAGTGAGTGGAAATATAAGATATTTTGGTTATCATCATAATCAGTTTCTGTTTCCAAACATAAATATCCCACTCGTACCCTTTAAAGTACACGTTTCTTCAAAACCTAACACTGTTGCCACAATTTTGAGTTTTTTTTTTTTTTTTTTTTTTGCTTTTATTTTTTCAGAGAGGGTTTCTCTGTGTAGCCCTGGCTGTCCTCGAACTCGCTTTGTAGACCAGGCTGGCCTCAAACTCAGAAATCCACCTGCCTCTGCCTTCCATGTACTGGGATTAAAGGCGTGCGCCACCACGGCCAGGCTACGATTTTGAAATTTGAAAAGTACAGTCAGTGTGTGCTTGTCTTCTTCCGTGCTGATCTTATCTTAACATCTATATAGGATGAAACAAATGTGACTTCTCCTCAAACTGTGTTGCTAGCAGGAATGTTATTAAAATACAGCGATTCTGAAATTTAAAAGCATCTATTCAGTTCTGAAACTGTTAAAACAGGAGGCACAGATGAAACAGAAATACAGGAGTTTGCCTGCTATTTCGAGAATCTATATATACCTCATGAGCAAAAGGACTACAGGGTTCTGTGTGTGGAGCAAGTGAAGTGCTATGTGAATATATATTATTGACATGAGTACAGTCATGTCAAGAAGCAATGTCTCAGACCCAAAGGAGTTGCACAGTGCTCAGAGGGATGTCTGTCCTGAGTGACAATATTAGTATGTTTATAAAATGTCTGCCACAACTTCTAACCTGGATGTTTATGGTCTGAGGACCGCTCATATATGGAGACTGGTTATTCTCAGGTCAGCTAAAACTGTCTCATTGTTTACCTGTATGTAGTAACTCTGCTTTCTTGTTCAGCATGTACCATAAAGCGCTCACACTCATTCCATATGACCATAACACACATATTGTTTTGTTCAATTGTATGTGATGATGGCATCTTCCAGCTCAAATTGACATAATAAACACATTACACTTCCAAGAGACTGGACTTTCCATTTCAAGAGCTGAAACCACCATATGCCAGCTTTTTTTTCTGTCTTTATATCTGTGATGCCAGTCTTTTCTGCAACCCCCTCACTGCCCTAAATCAGTGTTCTGTACTGAGGCTAGACAAGAGAACACTCCTGTCATAAACTGGTCAAGTTCGTAAATTTTGTCAGTACTAGACATAGGATTCCATGTCTATTCCATGCAATTGCAAAAGTGTATGTGTACTCTGAGTATGTTGTCCCACATTATATCAAGTCTAAGTGATTGTGTGCTCACACTATGGACAAACAGTAAGTACACATAGTCTGGCATACTTAGTGTTGGTGTTACTGGAGACAAATTCTTCACTCTATGAAGCCTTGGTACCCTGTGACACCTGTGAAGAGAGACAAAGGCTTAGGTTTAAAAGAACTACAAAGTTTAATTTGTTTTGATCTCCTACTTAAAGAGAAGACGTAGGAGATTATAAAGTTTCTATAGGAGAAACATTCAGACTACAGACTGGTTAATTAAAGTAGATTAATGAGCCCAACACATAAATTAAAAAAAACAAGTGCCTATGGGAAGGATCATGTATTAGGAACGGTTTACTGGAATTTCATGTCATGATGTTTTTACTGAGGCTACTTCACTCTGCACAGAATGGTGTTCTAATAACTATGGCAATCAACCCCCCATGGGCAGACTGGATACATGGATACAATTTATTCTTGTTCTCCTGCCTCCCCACCTCCTTCTTCGTCTTTGTCTTTGTCTGTGGTTGTAGTTTTGGCTTCTCCTCTTCCTCTTTCTTTTCTTCCTTCTTATGCTTCTTCTTTCCTCTTTCCTGTCTGGTCGTTCTTCAAAATGTGCTATCCTGCTTTGCACTTTGTTTCATTAAGATCACACAATATGTACTCACTGATAAGTGGATATTAGCCCAGAAACTTAGGATGCCCAAGTTATAAGATACAATTTGCTAAACACATGAAACTCAAGAAGAACAAAAGTGTGGACACTTTGCCCTTTCTTAGAATTGGGAACAAAACACCCATGGAAGGATGTAGTCTCCCCTGTCCCAGCCTGAAACCTGCTTGCTCAGGGGTGGAGCTTTCCTGCTCATTCGTTCTGCCACGCCCACTGCTGGAACCTGCCGCTTTGCTGTTTGGAGCCATGCACGTGGTCACCCTGCTATTGGACTCCAAGATTAATTGGCGGGAATCGGGCCCCCTTCCCCTGCTTTATAATTGCGTGCAGAACAGTAAAATTGAGCTTTGATCAGAATGCCTGTCTTAGCTGCATTTCTTTATCTCGCCACCTAGCCCCTCTTCTCTTCCAGGTTTCCAAAATGTCTTTCCAGGCTAGAACCCAGGTTGTGGTCTGCTGGCCGGACACAACAGAAGGATTTACAGAGACAAAGTTTGGAGCTGTGACGAAAGGATGGACCATCTAGAGACTGCCATATCCAGGGATCCATCCCATAATCAGCTTCCAAACACTGACACCATTGCATACACTAGCAAGATTTTGCTGAAAGGACCCAGATATAGCTCTCTCTTGTGAGACTATGCCGGGGTTTAGCAAACACAGAAGTGGATGCTCACTGTCAACTATTGGATGGATCACAGGGCCCCCAATGGAGGAGCTAGAGAAAGTACCCAAGGAGCTAACGGGATCTGCAACCCTATAGGTGGAACAACATTATGTACAAACCAGTACCCCAGAGCTCTTGACTCTAGCTGCATATGTATCAAAAAATGGCCTAGTCGGCCATCACTGGAAAGAGAGGCCCATTGGACTTGCAAACTTTATATGCCCCAGTACAGGGAAACGCCAGGGCCAAAAAGTGGGAGTGGGTGGTTAGGGGAGTGGGGAGAGGGTAAGGGGGGCTTTTGGGATAGCATTAGAAATATAAATGAAGAAATACTTAATAAAAAATTAAAAATAAAAAAGATCTCCTTTGGTATGTTTTCTGGCCTGTCATTGCCTCTTTGAGAAGATGCCCTGGCCTTTTTTTTTTTTTTTTTGCCTCATCTAAGGACCAAAATCCCCAGTTATATTCTCTTACATTTGTATTTAGAAAGCAAAATGGTCTCCAAGAGGCACAGCAAAGTAGATATTGAATATGTAGCTTACCCCTATGACAAAAAAATGCTAGATGATAATTTTGTCTTTACTGTAAATATGTAGCAAAAATCATCAATTTGTGGAGAAATTGTGAGAGGAAATGATGAAAATCATCTCAATGTGCCTAAAGGAAGCTCCGGAAGTTTCTTAGGCATATGATAAGTATATATGGATATTTATTCAGTTATTCCTATGCTCATAGATACTTTCATATGCAGTGGGAAAATATTTTGGGTAAATAGCTTTAAAGTGAAGAGGAAATACTGGAGCAAACCACATTTCCTTTTTCAGTAAAAAATGAATGCTATGCGGCACAGCTTTCCATCCCCCACCCCCAACCCCCTCAAAGGCAAGGATCACAGAAGAATTACCATTGTCTTTCTGGACTTGAAATGTTTGCTTAGCAGTTTACCAGTCACTTCTCCTAGTTGACATAGAGCAGTTGTTTAGCTGGCAGGACACGAGTGTGGTTACTAGGTTACAGATGAGTCCTGCAGTCCTTACTGAACTCAAGTCCTATGAGGACCCAATCACCTTCCTTCTCCAAATTCTCAATTAAAGAAAAATATTTACTTCAAGAAACTAGAGCTGGAGGTGCAACTCTATTGTAGATCATGGCTAAGTGTGTATGAGCTGATGCTTGACAACTACAGGATTCACCCTTCTGCAAAGCAGGAAAGAAGGAAAGAAAGAAGGATTGGAGGGAGGATGGAAGGAAAGAAAGAGAAAAAAGGAAAGTAAACTTTCATTGTATATGGAATATAAAACACACACACATGCACATGCACACACTTGAACACACACAGTGTTTTTCAAAATGTGTCATAAAATCCCTAATCCAGGGTTAAAATCCGAATGCCTAGATCAATAGCTTTTATATAAGCTTTGCAAAATTTAAATGAAATAAAGCTACAAAATACTTAAAAGCTTAATAAATGTACACATTTCATGAAAGAATCATAAAGACCAAATATAAGATTTAAGCAGATATAAAGAGATTCATTAATGCTAAGTGAGAAGACATGTGGGTAAAGATCTCAGGCTTCCATTAGCTCCCCTTCTCTTGATCTGCATTAGATGAAATCTCAAATAAACTTCAAAATGGTATTTTCAAAACAACACTGATAACTGTTCAACCCTATCACAAGAATAAATTTTATAAGAATAATTTCTAGAATGGAATTGTGGGATTATATGGTCAGATTATTCTTTTATTTTTGACACAAACCTCCACTACTTGCACAGAAATGAACTTGGGAAATTCCTTATGTATAGCACTTTAACTTGTATACTCAGAGTCTCGTCCATGGAAGAGCAATTTCCCCAGAACATAAAAGAGAAAACATCCCAGCAGCATCCAGCTGTGTGCCTGCCTACTATGTACCAGGATTCCTACCTTTTGAAAACAGTTATTCAGTGTGCAAATATGCATGAATGGCTAAGAATGTGCATAATACTCCTATGGAAATACTTAATAGAACTAGAATGAGTAAAGGAATGGAAATATTGACTAATTAATATCTTAATCTTGGGGCATTTGGTAACTAAGCAACTCTATAATGGAAAAAATTCAGGTATGTGTGGCTCAAATTACATAAATGAAATTTCCTAAAGCATATCCATCCTTCCGCTTTCTTTTTTTCACTTTTCTTTCTGTTTTTTTTTCTTTTTTTTTTTTTTTGGTAATTTATGATAGTCAAAGCTGTGTGAGAGATTGCATGCACACATGCAAAAGTATGCATGCTTAGAGTGAGAGCAGGAAACCTGACTCAATAGCATAGGCTTATTTTCTTCCATGCACTATTTTTATTTCTCTAAAACTGTACCACTATGATTTTGGGGGGTGGGGGTGGGGGGAGGTTTCGAGACAGGGTTTCTCTGTATAGCCCTGGCTGTCCTGGAACTCACTTTGTAGACCAGGCTGACCTCAAACTCAGAAATCTGCCTGCCTCTACCTCCCAAGTGCTGGGATCAAAGGCATGCGCCACCACGCCGGCTTACCACTATGTTTTATGTTAACACTCCCAATGAGAAAGTCCATCACATCCTCACAATAACAGAAGGACCTTCTTAGCTATATATGGAAGAATTTGACTCCACAAAAGGAAAAAATGTCTACTATTGCTTGAATGCTGCAGATGTTGCAGTGATATGGATGCCATATATATATGGTTTATGGCCTTCTAACTGATCTAACTGGTGTATCTAAGAGATAACAAGAGGGCTCAGTAAGTAAAATGCATTCTCAGTAAGTAAATTTTTTTTCCTAACAATGAGGGATATATACATGTATAAATAGATTTATACATGTATATATATACATATATATACACACATGTATATATATGAAAAGTTCAGGCATGCAGCTGCACAATTACCATCTCAAGGTTGGGCAAGAATACACAAATGAATTCCTGAAGCTTTCAGTCCAGCCAGCTAGCCACATAGTGAATAAATGTCCTGTTGCAAAAAAGGAAATAGAAAAGAAAGGAAAAACGGATGAAGAAGGAGGAGAAGAAGAAGAAGAAGAGGAGGAGGAGGAGGAGAAGGAGGAAGAGGAGGAAGAAGAAGAAGAAGAAGAAGAAGAAGAAGAAGAAGAAGAAGAAGAAGAAGAAGAAGAAGAAGAAGAAGAAGAAGAAGAAGAAGAAGAAGAGAGGAGGAGAGGAGGAGGAGGGGGAGGGGGAGGGAAAGGGGGAAGGGGAAGGGGAAGGGGAGTTAGGGGAAATGGAAGGGGAATTAGGGGAAATGGAAGGGGAATTAGGGGAAGGGGAAGGGGAAGGGGAAAGGGGAAAGGGGAAAGGGGAAAGGGGAAAGGGGAAAGGGGAAAGGGGAAAGAAAGAAATCACCTAATGTTGACCTCTGGCCTTTGCATGTGTACACATGCATACCTACATGCATGCATGCATCTGCACAAAGAGAAACACATGTACACTTATAACATATATAGGAATATAAATAATTTAATGTCTTCAAATTATATATAGACAACATAAAAATTTTACAGTGAAGCACTGGAAAAACACAATTATTAATTAATCTATGTTTTTGTAAATATAAATGTAAAGAAATACTTTTAAACTAAATGCTTTCATAGGATATTGAGCATGAATTATACAACTATACTTTACATTTGACTATATGTTAATATTTTACATACATGTCTTCATTAAAATTTCATAAGAGAGGCTATTAACATTAATTATCAATTTGGTAACCATTACCAACACATATACTACATTTGAGGCAGATATTTAAAAAACACTATAATATAGACAGTGCAGAATAATAATAAATTCTGTCAATCTCCTGAAAAATAAACTACAAGACAAATTTTAAAATGACATCGAATATAAGGGTTGATTTTCAGTTGTTACATGATAATAGCTATGCAGAAATGCATGTAGATATCCCTGTTCATACTCCTGGACAGATTTCTGGAAAAACTTCTCAATATACCTGGTGAAAATTAATCTCAATTGTCTTCAAATGCTCTTTTGAAGGTTAATTACCTTTTTTTTTTTTTTTTTTTTTTTTTGGTTTTTCAAGACAGGGTTTCTCTGTATAGCCCTGGCTGTCCTGGAACTCACTTTTTAGACCAGGCTGGCCTCAAACTCAGAAATCCGCCTGCCTCTGCCTCCCAAATGCTGGGATTAAAGGTGTGTGCCACCATGCCTGGCTAATTATCACATTTTATTTTGTGTTATATTTGCTTATACCAGTTGTCTCCAAATTATACCAGTTATTTCCAATACACAGTCACATATTACCTTCTCATGACAACACAAAATAATTCTTTACATAGATTATAATGTCATTAAAACTCTTTCTTCTTGGAATAGATATATAGATTATAATGTCATTAAAACTCTTCTTGGAATAGATATTTCTAGAAATCTCCAAAAAATTAATTTGTCCTCCAACCTCCATGGTATTCTCTCTCTCTGTCTCTCTCTCTCTCTCTCTCTCTCTCTCTCTCTCTCATAAATGCACTCACCTACACATACACACACATACCATATACACACTACCACAATAATAACTCTATATATCTCATTCATAATTTTCCTTTTACTTTATGCTTGACACGTGGAGAATTTTTGGTTTTCTCTTTACGTTATATCAAAAGCCAAGTATCCATATGCACATCTGCCACCATAAAATACAAGAATATTGTATAGTGTAATAAAAGAAAAAAACATGCTTTCCTAGGCAATACGACCTCTGGTTACTTTTCTTTCACTATTGCTCTTCTAACAGTTTATTCTTAATTCAGTTGCTAGAGTGATTGCTCGGCATGCATATATACACACACTGATATGTGGCTAGCACTATTCATAACTTTAACAGAATACTCAGAATTATCATATTTCTTATAAAGCTTGGCACGCTTTACTCTGTTTTATAGCCTCATCTCATATTTCTCTTCATGACTGTGAAGGAAGTCCTACTAGATTCTGCATCTCTGAACTCACAGGCCCAAATGGTCTCTGTCTCAACCAAGAGGCTCTGTTTCAGGTCATACCATAAACATCAGTTGCCAAGTTCTTAGAATTCAGATTCTTAGTACAGTTTCATATGGAAGTGGAGGAGTCAGGTATGCCATCAATAGTTTTCTTTGTGCAAGAAGAAGCATGCCTCCTTCCCTTCCCATATCTGAATATATCATGCTCTCAAAATTGTTTCAGGAAAACAATTCTCTTATTAGAGCAGTTTTAAAATTACTTGTAGAAGATTCAGTAAAATGGAGAACCCTTGGCTCTACCAAGATTTTCTTGCTTAGTAGATCTGGAGTGCAGATGAAGCACTTGGATTTCTTATTGGTTCTCAGGTTAGGCTGCCTTTCTGGGTCCAAAGACCACTTGAAGAATCAGTGCTTTCAAGAGTTTCACAATCGTATCATGGAAGAAGAACTTACAGTAGAAAAAATATATATAGATTCTAAGAGATAATTTCTGTTACTATCCAAATTTGAAACGCACTGCTGTATGCTCTCATCTCATGGACCATTGAATGTTCTTCAACATGCTCATTAAAGTTAGAGTTGGCTAAGTTGGCTATTTGATTTTTCTTTTTTCTTTTCTTTTTTTTTTTCTTCTCATGACAGCAGTAACCTATCAATACTTTCTTAACTTTATGCAAGGTTGACACTCAGAGAGGATTTTTTTTCTTTTGAGACAAGTTTCTTGCTGTATTGGCTAGGATGCACTGGGACTTCACGTACCAGATTGATCTTGAATTACTAGGCACCCACATGCTTTCGGCTTCCAAAAGTCCTGTATGATCATGTCAGCCTTAGTAAACTCATTTTTGTTAAATCAGTAAAATCATGGAATGCAGAGGAGGATGAATTTGTGAATAACTGAAACATTCAAATATTTAGCTTTCATCAATTATGCCCTTTGTTAGTCTTAGACAGTCGTTTTGTTGAAATGATAGGAGGTGGGAGGCACATCGATAGAATCCGATTGAATGAGTAGAAAATAGACAATAACTTAAGGTAGACTTTCAAGGTGAAGTAATCCACAGGATGACAAAATAATAATGTTGGCAATTAAGTTCTTTTTGTAAAGACAGTAATTTCGACTATGGTATGTACTGAATGGGAATGACAAGAAATAATAGGTAAGTTGAAGTTATTTGCTGAAACTGTACTTAAGCTATGAGGTACTTATATTATAGCAATGAAATCAAAAGCAGAAACAGAAGCTTGAATTTGAAACAATGAAAGGCTATGTGGTACCGGGGCATCACAGGCTGAAAGAGTCTGTGGAAAACTAATTATGAATAGATGAAAATGAAAAGATTAGTTTTCCCTTTGACTACACCATGTAATAAGAATTAGTGAAACACTTGGAAGTTTTTACTTTTGATAGACTTCATTTTTAATAGTTTCATGTTTGTAAAGTGAAGAGAAAGTTCTCATATGTTCATTCGGCACATCTGCTCTCAAGTTCCTGTGTCCTTAGCATTGCCCTTAGCATGGTACCTTCTTCATTGCTGGTGAGACATGACTAACATGGCTGCACTCTTAACTGAAGCCATGATGAATCTTCAAGTTTGCTCTCTGGTGTTTGTTCTATGGGTTTTGCCAGATTTTGATGACTCATATCCAGCATTACAATGTCATATAAATTACTTTTACTGTTCTAAAAATCTCCTGTGATTCACCTACTCATAGACCTTCCCCCGCCCCACCCTGAAGCATTTGATATTTTTATTGCTTCCATGGTTTTGCCTTTTCTAGAATGTCATAGGAATTGAATCATACAGTATGTAGCCTTTTGCTGATTGACTTCTTACTCTTGACACTATGTGGTTTAATGTCCTACCATCATGTCTTATTTGAAATCTAATTGTTTTGGCATAGTTTATCCATTTACCTTCCTATGCACATACAATATATTTCCAAATATTGACGATTATGAGTTAAGAAGTCAAAAACATTTGCACACAAACTTCTGAGTGGAATAGAAATGGTAAGGGTAAAAAACTGAAAACTTTTGAAAATTCTCACAACATTCAGATGAACTGATAAATCTTCATGGTCAACCTCTTATTGGACTACACTAATAACCTAAACTATTATGGGAATATGTTTTTATAAAAATCATAGAATATTTAGTGTCTGGTATTAGCCTTTATTTCAGCAACTCACTGTGGACAAGGGGCTAAAAAAGAATTCATGCCCAGGTGCATCCCCCCACCTCTTCAGGATTATTTGCTTGTTTTTGAGATATTCACATATGTAAACTTGGAAAAATACTTTTATGTATATTATTCATATCTACTACTATTAATGCAATTACTTTAAATTGAGTCTCAAGTTTGCAGTATAATCTCATTACTTTAATAAAAGAGTCCAGACTTTTCAGAACCTTCAGAACAAACCTTCAGCAAAAAGAATACATGTTAACAATAATTCATCCAGTAAAGAGTGAATCCCAGAAATATAAATTAAAAGATTCATAGGAGAACAGTTTTGTTTTTTCAATTTCTATATAAAGTACTTTGTTTTACAAGCACAGTAACAAATGGCTTAAAACAATTCCCTTGTTGCTAGGATCTTACATGCCTAAACAGACCTTATACTTTTTAAGTTTAAGCATAACAAACTGAAACATGATAAAGATGCATAGTGAAATAAGAAAATGACTCATCACAAAGATTAGAATTTATCTTCCTTTTCTGAAGTCCTTGATAGTGTACATGATATTGTATACAACAGACATATTTTCCCTTTTTTAGATTTCTTCCTCTCAACCTTGAAAACTACAACAAACTTACAATTCCAATTAATAATCTATCTATCTATCTATCTATCTATCTATCTATCTATCTATCTATCCACACACACATACTTATACATAAATGGTTCCATGGGTAAAGGTGCTTACCATAAAACCATCAAATTCAAGGATCTGAGTTTGATTCATACAAAAAGAAAGCTCATGTTGTCCTCTGACCTCTACATTTGTGCTGTGACATACATTAGGCTACACACACACACACACACACACACTTGCTAAATAATGTAGATTAAAAAATGTATCCCCAAAATATGTTTCAGATATAGATATTATGCCTCTTATACATAAAATGTTTTTAAATATGTTTTTGGTATTCTGCCTGTATATTTTAGCTATAACCAAACATCAGTTGAGTCACACAATTCATAGACTGCAGTGAAGGTTGAATCACAACAAGCAATTGGTTTAAAAGCTAGAAGAGACTTGTCAAGTAGGATAAAGTCCATGGACAACAAATGAGAAAGGAGCTTAGAAATGAGATTTCAGAAAATCTGTGAGCTGGTCATCTTTTTATTGTTTAGTAGCTGAGTAGGTGCAGGGTCCACCCATTTTATAGTTTCTCCAGAGTAATTCAAGGTTAAGAAACAGAAAGTCTTGTGTTTCTATTGTGTACATTCACAGTTTTGAAGTGTTGGGGATATTTTTTAAAATCATATTACATTTTTAAACATAAAATGTTAAATTTACAGTTTCATTTTATATGTTATATTTAACTGTCTTAGGGTCTGTAAATCACTGAGGAATGAAACCCTAGACTCAAATGGTATGCGAAAGGAAAGAACTTTATTCCTGCATGCAGGATCCCATTTCCATAGGGATGGAAGAACACCGACTGAATTTGCAGATTCAGTTGACAAAAAGAGGAACATTAGAGAGGTGTAGGTGATCTATATCTTGGTTGGTAGGTTCTATTGCTGGTGGTTTGTATGATGCTATGGTTGGTTAGAGTTTTCCTTCAAGCATACTTTACTAACTATTCTTGCTTTATGCAAAGGAGTGGTAGCTCGTGACTGCTAGCTTGGCAAACTGTCCTTTCACATGCTGCAAAGGGGTCCCTTTTACATAAGCCTGCAGTTGTTCCAGTAACTGACTTACTCAGTTCTGGGAAGTAGAAATTCAGGTCTGGTCTCCTAAGCTGCCAGTTTTCAGCCTGTCATGGTGTCATCCTGGCTCAGGCCAATTTACTTCTTTCAATGATACTTAAGGAAACAGAATTTATCAAGATTTCATTTGTTGAACTTCCACCTCCTCATCTATCTTTTCAGCCCTAAAATATTGCTTCAGATCTCTTAGGTACCAGAGAAACACAAACCAATTCATACTGAGATTTGACCTCACTCAATCAAGAGAAAGTCACTAAGAAAATAAGTAACAGCACAAAACAAACAAAATCAAGAGAGAGAAAGATATGGCATTGTGTGGACAAGAAACCAGAATGGATCTAGAAGGATCTGAACAAGAGGAAATAAAATAATCAAGTATATTGTATACATTATTTTCAATTAAAAAGAACAAGTTTTATTAAGGTTATGGGGAGAAGAAATCTTATGTGCTGCTGATGAGAATTTAAAGTAATACATCTACTATAGAAATTAATACAGAAGTCCCTCCAAAAACTAAAAATATAACTATCATATTACCCAAATTTCTCTTTGCTACGTCTGTATAGGAGTTTATACCCACAGGAGTCTAAATTGAAATTCAACAGAGAGACCTGAGAATTTATGTTTATTTCAGTACTATATATTATTTTCAATGTATATAGTCAGTATAGATGTTCATGGACAGATAAAGAGTTTCAAATTAAAGTATAAATAGGCAATTGGATTTTTTCAGTGAAAAGAAAGATGAAATTGTATCATTTGCTGGAAAATAGGTAGAACTGGAGACAATCATGCTAAGTGAACTAAACCACACTCAGGAAGTCAAATATCACTTATGTCTCATACACAGAATCTATATTAAAGTTAAATAGGTATTACCTAAAACTAGAAGGAGGACAACTTGGAAAGAATGAAAAAATCAGGACTAGAGTAGGAACTAATAATATGACAGAGATAAGAATATGAACAGCAATGGATTATATGTCACACATCTATGAAAATATCTTACTACTTTTCTATTACTATAACAAGGCACTATGTCCAAGGCAACTTATAAAATAAAGTACATTAAGGCCCCATGATTTCAGAGTTAGATAATTAGTATGACAGGGGACAGGCAACCATGGAACTGGAGTAGTAGCTGAGTGCTCACATCTTGAGACACAATTACAATTCATAGACAGCTAATTAGAAATGGCACTATTCTCTTGAAACCTCAAAGTCCACTCCCAAAGACATATCTCAACCAACAAGCCCAAAGTTCCTTGTCTTTCTTTAATAATTCTAACAACTGGGGACCAAGTATTGAAATATAAGAGTCCATGGGACCCATTCTCTCTCAGACTATCCCAGTAAGTGTCACAGTGAAGACTATCATTTGTATAATGAATATAAGAACTAAAAAAGAATTTGTCAGAAGTAAAGATTAAAATCCACTGGAAATATTAAACAGATAATAAAAAATACTATAGAATTTGCATAGAAGTCTACCAAATTAACTGGGGAAAATAATACATACTACATATATCATTCAATAAATCATTATTTTAATATATAATTATTTTAAATAGTATGGTTAAAATTGAGAATATTTTTAGTAGTGTATCATATATCAAATATTTAATAAATATTCAATGTGATATATATTTTGCTAAAATATTTAATTTCTTAAGAGTACGTACTATTAGTCATATTTATTTTCCACATAAAATTCAAAGTTTTGTTTTAGATAATCACTGGTAGAGAAAACTAAGAAAAATCTTTTAAGATATTGTGTCATTATTCACTTAATATATTGCTGTTTGGTTCTGCTTTGTGTTTCTATTTATCCACATCTAAATTATGTGTATCTTATTGGCTTCAGATCTCAACCCTTTACAAACAGTCTTTAACTCATCGTTTTAGTATATAATTTTTAAATATTACTCTTGAATTTGAGAATTTCATACTCATAGTAGATATTTTCATGTTTTTGGTTGTTAAAATTATGGTACACTCTTACTGAAAGTGCTCATCTGTGTTTGAAACATGATGATGACTGCAATTTTGTTATTGTTCTTAAAAGACAACCCCAGCTTAAATTTTTCATGTACTTACTCTATGAGAAATCCCACCACGAAGCACTAAAGATGAATATTCAATCTTTGGTTTTCAGACAGACTTGAGCCCTACAATAGATAGTTTTGGGGCTGGTCTATAGACTGAGTCTCAGAAAATCTATGAGGCAATAGTTGCATTGTTCTCACTTTTCTCTTGATGGTTTTAGCACATTCACCATTGCCACTATGCCAGTCTAGAGGAGAGAGCAATCATTCTTTAGTTCTTCCTCCTCCTTTCTCTGGTGGATGTGGTGCAGACTTCTGTTCAAGTCCAGTAGATCTGTTCCTGGCAATTAGTCACAGGAATAACTACTGAAGACATTCAGAATGCAGACTCAACTGAATTTAGCAAAAACAAATCTTAATTGTACATGTTGCTTTTTCTAACTGAAGTTTTTGATTAACTATTAGGTTGTATTAACTAGAAAATATGGTAGAACACAGTAGCCACATAATGACACTACAGTCCTCTTCTAATTCACTTTTCTGTAAATTTCAACATATATTTTATTGAATTAAAAATTTTGTATGAAATAATAAACACAAAAGAAACAATCATCATTACTACAAAATTAGTACTTGAAAGAGTCTAAACTTAGATGTTAGAAAGGTTTGAGTTGTATGTAATAATTTGACGAATTTTGAAACTTTATTATTTGACATATACAGACTTTCTTAGTATACCTTATTAATTTGTAGACATATTATTTGCAATTTCTTTAAGTCATGTTCATCATTCTTATTCAGTGAGATTTTAACATTTTCTGTGTGATCTTCTGGTTACAAGTGATTCCTTTTGTAATTTCCCAAACCACACTAAGAAAATAAAGTTTTTAAAGTTGTTACTCTCTGGTATTAGTCATTAGTATTTAATGTATTATGATTTAAAGACCATATGGGTACTTTATATGAAGATAATCTCCATAGGTGTCTGTTTTTTTGTCATTACATATAACATTTTTGATGTGTACAATCATTCTCCATGAAATTTATACATATGTCACAAGTAATGCTATTTTGAACTATTTTTCTTTAAAAGCATCTGTTTTCTGTTCAGATTATTCTACCAGTTTCTACTAGCTGGAACATAATATAAAATTCTGCATAAAACATCATGTCAAATATTTTTAGGGAGAATAAATTCTCCTGTGAGGACTTGCCCTTGTGAAGTGTAAGAATAAGTTTCTTTTCAATACACAGAACACTCTGGTAGACTAATGTGAAAATCTGTGACGTTATTTAGGACACATCCAGTTCTATTTATAACCATTCATGTTGCCAATATCCTAGTAAGGTCAGTTGACCTGCAATTTGAAATTGAACAAGTGCTAATAAATCTTCATTAAAAAAAATACTGTCTCATTTATATGGTATGTTGGAATCGCTATCCATAGCATAGCAACAAATTTGTTGTATTTAACAAAAGTCTGATTTCAGACATGATATTTAAATACAGTATAACAAAATGTTAAGTATCAATGAATTAATTTTCCATGGCCTAATTTTTTTAAATAGAATCTTACCTTCTAATGTGAATGCATATACAAAAACTACAATAGGATTTATCCGTGTTTTTAGTTTTTGTAGAAACATAGCATGTGAAACATTGAGTATGCTGGGCATAATGGCATGTGCCTTTAATCCAAACACCAGGGAGACAGAAATAGAGGCCAGAAGATCATGTGAGTTCTGGACCATCTAGGACTATATAGTAAGGCCCACCAGATCCCAGGGACTAAACGACCAACAAAAGAATACACATGGAGGGTCCCATGGCTCCAGCTGCATATGTAACAGCGGATAGGCTTGTTTGGCATCAAAAGGAAGGGCGTTCCTTAGTCCTGTGAAGACTTGATGCCCCAGCTTAGGGGAATGCTAGGGTGGTGGGGTGGAACTGGTTGTGTGGGAGGGGGAGCACACTTGTGGAGGCGGGGGAAGGAGTGGGGTATAGTGTTCTTGGAGAGGAAACCAGGAATGGGGATAACATTTGAAACGTAAATAAACAAAATAGCCAATTTAAAAAAAAAATTACCTCAAAAACATACTTCAATTTTTTTTGGGGGGGGTCAGGGAGTTCATGTTTATGTACACAGATGACTGAGAAGCCATAAGTTAACACAGGGTATTTCCTCTATTTTTATTCACCCTAATTTTTAAAATATTTTTCATATTACATTATTTTCCATATTCCTTTTATTTCTCCAAACTCTATATACACACTTTCCTTGCTTTCTTTCAAATTTAAGACCTCTTTGGTCATTTTAAATATTGTTTTGTAATATGCTTAAATGCATAAATACAACCTTTTCTATGTATTGAAACCTTTCTTTACTGACTTTAAATAAGGTTAAAGTTATCTAAAAATTCATGGATGTTGGTTGTGCTAAAATATTCTTGACAATTATATCTTCTCTGCTACTCCTTACATGTTTTTTTTGTTCTATTATGATTTGTTTTGTTTTGGTTTTGGTTTTTTCAGAATATGGGTATTTCATTTAGATAGACTCAAATACAGGGAACTTTTTTTTTTTTTTTTTTATTATGATTAAGATTAATGTTATGCCCTTCCGTCCAAGCAGCACTGGGGTAGCTAGGGCACAGAGTCGGCTGACTACCTCCAGCTACCCACAACACCCGCCAAACGATCTTAAGACTTCTGGTGAGTGGAACACAGCATCTGCTCCAATCCAATTGCGTGGGACCTGAGACTGCATTAGTCAGGGAAGCAAAAACCCGGTCTGAGTAGGAGCACAAGCCTCTTTCGGTCCAAGCAGCACCAGGGTAGCTAGGGCACACAGTCGGCTGACTACCGCCAGATACCCACAACACCAGCCACGCAATCTTAAGAATTCTGAGGATTGGGATCTGCCCGGTGCAGGAGGGCTTTGCCTGAGCATCAGCAACAGACATCTCGGTTCCGGGACCCCGCCGAGTGTATCCTGCACAGACAGCTGGCCATTTTCCCGGCCAGAGGATAGGGACCTGCCCAGCTCGGGAACTCTTTGCCTGAGCATTGGCAGCAGACATCTTAGTTCCGGGACCCTGCCGAGTGTATCCTGCACAGACATCTTAGTTCCAGGACCCCGCCGAGTGTATCCTGCACAGCTCCAGAGAATACCAGAGGGCGAAAGAATCCTACTAACAGAAATCAAGACCACTCACCATCATCAGAACGCAGCACTCCCACCCCACCTAGTCTTGGGCACCCCAACACAACCGAAAAGCTAGACCCGGATTTAAAAGCATATCTCATGATGATGGTAGAGGACATCAAGAGGAACTTTAATAACTCACTTAAAGAAATACAGGAGAACACTGCTAAAGAGTTAAAAGTCCTTAAAGAAAAGCAGGAAAACACAACCAAACAGGTAGAAGTCCTTAAAGAAAAACAGGAAAACACATCCAAACAGGTGATAGAAATGAACAAAACCATACTAGACCTAAAAAGGGAAGTACACACAATAAAGAAAATCCAAAGTTAGGCAACGCTGGAGATAGAAACCCTAGGAAAGAAATCTGGAACCATAGTCGTGAGCATCAGCAACAGAATACAAGAGATGGAAGAGAGAATCTCAGGTGCAGAAGATTCCATAGAGAACATAGACACAACAATCAAAGAAAATGCAAAATGCAAAAAGATCTTAACTCAAAACATCCAGTAAATCCATGACACAATGAGAAGACCAAACCTACAGATAATAGGAGTTGATGAGAATGAAGATTTTCAACTTAAAGGGCCAGCAAATATATTGAACAAAATTATAGAAGAAAACTTCCCAAACCTAAAGAATGACATGCCCATGAACATACAAGAAGCCTACAGAACTCCAAATAGACTGGACCAGAAAAGAAATTCCTCCCGACACATAATAATCAGAACAACAAATGCAATAAATAAAGAGAGAATATTAAAAGCAGTAAGGGAGAAAGGTCAAGTAACATATAAAGGCAGACCTATCAGAATTACACCAGACTTTTCACCAGAGACTATGAAAGCCAGAAGAGCCTGGACAGATGTTATACAGACACTAAGAGAACATAAATGCCAGCCCAGGCTATTATACCCGGCCAAACTCTCAATTACCATAGATGGAGAAAAAAGTATTCCACGACAAAACCAAATTCATACATTATCTTTCCACGAATCCAGCCCTTCAAAGGATAATAACAGAAAAGAAGCAATACAAGGACGGAAATCACACCCTAGAACAAGCAAGAAAGTAATCCCTCAACAAACCAAAAAGAAGACAGCCAGAAGAACAGAATGCCAACTCTAACAAAAAAATAAAAGGAAGCAACAATTACTTTTCCTTAATCTCTCTTAATATCAATGGACTCAGTTCCTCAATAAAAAGACATAGACTAACAGACTGGCTACAAAAACAGGACCCAACATTCTGCTGCTTACAGGAAACCAATCTCAGGGAAAAAGACAGACACTACCTCAGAGTGAAAGGCTGGAAAACAATTTTCCAAGCAAATGGTCTGAAGAAACAAGCTGGAGTAGCCATTCTAATATCGGATAAAATCGACTTCCAACCAAAAGTTATCAAAAAAGACAAGGAGGGACACTTCATACTCATCAAAGGTAAAATCCTCCAAGAGGAACTCTCAATTCTGAATATCTACACTCCAAATGCAAGGGCAGCCACATTCATTAAAGACACTTTAGTAAAGCTCAAAGCACACATTGCACCTCACACAATAATAGTGGGAGACTTCAACACACCACTTTCATCAATGGACAGATCATGGAAACTGAAACTAAACAGGGACACAGTGAAACTAACAGAAGTTATGAAACAAATGGATCTGACAGATATCTACAGAACATTTTATCCTAAAACAAAAGGATATACCTTCTTCTCAGCACCTCACGGGACCTTCTCCAAAATTGACCATATAATTGGCCACAAAGCAGGCCTCAACAGATACAAAAATATTGAAATTGTCCCATGTACCCTATCAGACCACCATGGCCTAAGGCTGATCTTCAATAACAACATAAATAATGGAAAGCCAACATTCACGTGGAAACTGAACAACACTCTTCTCAATGATACCTTGGTCAAGGAAGGAATAAAGAAAGAAATTAAAGACTTTTTAGAGTTTAATGAAAATGAAGCCACAACATACCCAAACCTATGGGACACAATGAAAGCATTTCTAAGAGGGAAACTCATAGCTCTGAGTACCTCCAAGAAGAAACGGGAGAGAGCACATACTAGCAGCTTGACAACACATCTAAAAGCTCTAGAAAAAAGGAAGCAAATTAACCCAAGAGGAGTAGACAGCAGGAAATAATCAAACTCAGGGGTGAAATCAACCAAGTGGAAACAAGAAGAACTATTCAAAGAATTAACCAAACGAGGAGTTGGTTCTTTGAGAAAATCATCCAGATAGATAAACCCTTAGCTAGACTCACTAGAGGGCACAGGGACAAAATCCTAATTAACAAAATCAGAAATGAAAAGGGAGACATAACAACAGATCCTGAAGAAATCCAAAACACCATCAGATCCTTCTCCAAAAGGCTATACTCAACAAAACTGGAAAACCTGGATGAAATGGACAAATTTCTAGACAGATACCAGGTACCAAAGTTAAATCAGGATCAAGTTAACGATCAAAACAGTCCCATATCCCCTAAGGAAATAGAAGCAGTCATTAATAGTCTCCCAACCAAAAAAAGCCCAGGACCAGATGGGTTTAGTGCAGAGTTCTACCAGACCTTCAAAGAAGATCTAATCCCAGTTCTGCACAAACTATTCCACAAAATAGAAGTAGAGGGAAATCTACCCAACTCATTCTATGAAGCCACAATTACTCTGATACCTAAACCACAGAAAGATCCAACAAAGATAGATAACTTCAGACCAATTTTCCTTATGAATATCGATGCAAAAATCCTCAATAAAATTCTCGATAAATGAATCCAAGAACACATCAAAACAATCATCCATCCTGACCAAGTAGGTTTCATTCCAGGGTTGCAGGGATGGTTTAATGTACAAAAATCCATCAACATAATCCACTATATAAACAAACTCAAAGACAAAAAAACACATGATTATCTCGTTAGATGCAGAGAAAGCATTTGACAAAATCCAACACCCATTCATGATAACAGTCTTGGAAAGATCAGGAATTCGAGGCCCATACCTAACCATGATAAAAGCAATCTACAGCAAACCAGTAGCCAACATCAAAGTAAATGGTGAGAAGCTGGAAGCAATCCCACTAAAATCAGGGACTAGACAAGGCTGCCCACTTTCTCCCTACCTCTTCAACATAGTACTTGAAGTCCTAACCAGAGCAATTCGACAACAAAAGGAGATCAAGGGGATACAAATTGGAAAGGATGAAGTCAAAATATCACTTTTTGCAGATGATATGATAGTATATATAAGTGACCCTAAAAATTCCACCAGAGAACTCCTAAACCTGATAAACTGCTTTGGTGAAGTAGCTGGATATAAAATAAACTCAAACAAGTCAATGGCCTTTCTCTACACAAAGAATAAACAGGCTGAGAAAGAAATTAGGGAAACAACACCCTTCTCAATAGTCACAAATAATATAAAATATCTTGGCGTGACTCTAACTAAGGAAGTGAAAGATCTGTATGATTAAAAACTTCAAGTCCCTGAAGAAAGAAATTAAAGAAGATCTCAGAAGATGGGAAGATCTCCCATGCTCATGGATTGGCAGGATCAACATTGTAAAAATGGCTATCTTGCCAAAAGCAATCTACAGATTCAATGCAATCCCCATCAAAATTCCAACTCAATTCTTCAACGAATTAGAAGAAGCAATATTCAAATTCATCTGGAATAACAAAAAACCTAGGATAGCAAAAACTCTTCTCAAGGATAAAAGAACCTCTGGTGGAATCACCATGCCTGACCTAAAGCTTTACTACAGAGCAATTGTGATAAAAACTGTTTGGTACTGGTATAGTGACAGACAAGTAGACCAATGGAATAGAATTGAAGACCCAGAAATGAACCCACGCACCTATGGTCACTTGATTGCAAAGGAAGAAGTCAAAATATCACTTTTTGCAGATGATATGATAGTATATATAAGTGACCCTAAAAATTCCACCAGAGAACTCCTAAACCTGATAAACAACTTCAATGAAGTAGCTGGAT
Source organism: Mus musculus (assembly GCF_000001635.26). Classification (NCBI taxonomy): domain Eukaryota; kingdom Metazoa; phylum Chordata; class Mammalia; order Rodentia; family Muridae; genus Mus; species Mus musculus. The sequence continues at coordinate 37,848,704 of NC_000078.6, forward strand.
ATATAATTAACTCAAACAAGTCAATGGCCTTTCTGTATAGAAAGGATAAACAGGCTGAAAAAAAATTAGAGAAATAACACCCTTCTTAATAGTCACAAATAATATAAATTACCTTGACGTGACTCTAACTAAGTAAGTACAGATTACTTTTTAAAGCACTTAACAGACCTTCTGGTTTCTGAGGTCTGTGTCTGGGACTAATTGAGACAGTTTTGACTTGTTCAAAACTTCTAGTTTGCTGTTCTTCCCTTATAAAACAAATTTTGATTTTCTTCTCCATACATAGCTTGCTGTGACACTCACCAATATTATATATTTTTACAATAAACACTGTCTTCATTACTACTAAGTCCCTTTAAAGCTAGCCAGATCTTTGGTTGACAGTCGTCCAAAGGTACTTTAAGCTGAGATGCCATTTTCAGGTTCATTAGAGCATACAAAAAGTTGCAGCAGGCACCTACCACTCATAGTCAGCTGCTACGCTGAAGAAGCAGGCACTTTAATGTTTTCCTGCCCAGCGACACTGAAATTGGATCTAAGGCTTATCTCTGTGTCACTAATGCACTTTAGAACCACAAACATCAAGATACAACATTAAGCTCTAGGTAAAATAAAAACGGAAAAAAACACTTAGTTATGTGGGCTTGTACCTGTTTATTGCAGTCAGTGGTAAAAACATACTGAATCCAAGCAGCTGCAAAAACAAATGTCAAATACAAATCAATATACCACATGGAGCTTTGAAACACATTAAGGAATCGATTGCAAAGGACATTCTTTATTGTAACTATTGACTTTAACTGTCTTTCATGTTTATGTGAGTATTAATTCTGAAACCTATCACCTACTATATAATAATTTTAATTTATCTAAAATATAATTATGTAATTTCTCCTTTCTTTGTTTCAGTCCCTCCAATATCCCTTTCCTCTAATACATTCCATGCCCCTCCCATTTTAAAAATGATAGCCGCTTTTACTTTGATTACTGTTTTATATGTGTCTTTATATATACATATATATATGTGTGTGTCTGTAAATATATAAATACAACCAACTAAGTACATTTTTGTTGGTCGCTTATATAGGATTTCAAGCTGCCCACTTCTATTGTATAACCAGCTGAGAGGTTCATCCCGAAAGAGGCTAATTCTTCCACTTTCTGAAGTTATCAGTTGCCTATAATTCTCTTTCTAGGAGTGGGGTACCATTAGTATTGTTATTTTTTGAGTTTTGCTTATGAAGCCATTTCTAGAAGACAGTGCCACAGCTGACTTCATGCTAATCTGACACTTCAAGTCTTCCTACCCACTCTCCCGCAATGTTCTCTGAGCCACAGATGAAGAAGCTGTGTTACAGATATTCCACTGGGGCTGAGCTCCTCGTAGCCTGCTGATCTTTGTCTAGCTGCAGTTTCTGGGATATTTTTCATTTGCTGTTAAGAGAAATCTCTTTGGTGAGTGATGATAGCATCACTTATCTATTGGCATCTATTGGCAATTTAGATTATATTTAGGGATGGTGCTCATCTCTCAAAATAATGGTAACAGATTCTCCTCTAAGATTTATAACCTTACTAGTTCCTGTAAGTTGGCCAGATTTCTAGTACCAGACAGGATTTCCATCCTGTTGAAAGGGCCTTAATTCTTATTCCTTGTTGGTTGTCATCTTTGGAATACCACTTATTTCACCCTTACAGATATATCTTGCCCTGCTGGACATTGCTGTGATTCATAGGTTTACAGCTAAGAAAGACTATTAATTGCTTCCCTCTCTTAGAAGCATCCATAGTAATTTTTGGTACTATGTAAGCTGGAGCAAGGCTTTTAGAATGGATCCAGGAATAATTATCCAAATCTTGAGTCCTAAGTGTATAGTGACTTCAGAAATAAGAGATTAACTTCAACCTTTGAGAGGTAACCAAGGGCAACAGTAATAGTCTATATTTTTCTGTGGATCACTTGACCTATCCTGACCCATCTCTCAAAAGGATTCTTATACCTAATACTGGGGGTTTTGCTAATGTATAGTTATTTTAGGGAACATTGTCAGCCCAATTACCACAATGTTATTTAATATCTGTCTATAGGTACATAAACATATTGACACATGTGTTGATAACATGTATTAGCCAATATATGTATTCTACATATAAGATATATATTCTACATATAAGATATAGCCATCTATCTATATATAGATAGATAGATATTATATATTCTACATATAAGTAAATATAAGATAAATATAATTCCCTTCATCTAATATCATTAGGTTTTCCTTCTTAGTCCTTTGAATTGTTCTCCTTCAGTTTATCTAATTGGCACTCTGTGGTCCACTGTGTATGCGCAAGTTCCCATCATCCATTCATTTGTTAAGGCCATTTGTTTTCTTTCTGTTTCCTACTTCTTGTGAATAGGGCACAATGAGCATTGCCAAGGAAGTATCTGTGGAGCAGAATGTCAAATTCTTTGGGCATATGTCAAGGGATGCTATAGTTGAGTCATATGGTAGAGTTATTTTTAGTTTTCTGAAGATTCTCCATACTGATTCCCATGATAATTTACAAGTTTTCTTTCCCACAAAAAGCGAACAAAGATTCCCCTTTCTCTGAAACCTGGCCAGTATTTTTTGTCAATCGCTTTGTTGAATTTATCCATTCTAAATGAAATTAGACCCATACCTGTCAACCTGCACCTGAAATGCTAAAACTGCCAGAACAAGACATCTGCTCTACCCTACAAAATGTGCATGGAGGAAAGGACTTTCTGAATAGTACTTCATTTGCACAGGCACTAAGGCCATCAATTGCCAAACGGGACTTCATAAAACTGAAAGGCTTGTTCAGGGCAAAGGAAAGAACTCATTGAAGGAGAACCCACACAAAAGAAAAGACTCTGCCTGCTCTATATCTGGCATCAGAGGAATTACATCAATAATTTGTTAATTAATAAATATCAAAATTTATATCAAACTCAAAGGACATATAGTCAAAGAAACAAATGGCTCAATTAAAAAATGCTCTAGGGAATCTAAATAGAGAGTTCTCCAAAAAAGAAGTTAAAATGGCTACGATATACCTCATGAAGTGTTCATTATCCTTAGCTATTAGGGATGACCTTTTGTGTATTAGGAGAAAATACTATAAGTAGCTATATATATAGGCATAGAATCAAAGCATTGTGGAATACTGACAATAAATCCATAATTTAAAAAACATGTATTTAATGATTTTTACTATATGAAGTTATATAATTTGGTGTTTTCTACCAGCACATGCACAATCATTTAAGGATTAGCTTCAAAATGAGGGCTGAGTGTAAATTAATTAACTAATTGCACATGTGTAGTATCACAAAAGAATATTGTTTTCCTGATGATCAAAGAGAAATTGGGGTTATTTATGGCATTATGCATCAAGTATTCATTCCCATATTTCAAATCCAGAACTGATAGGTAATTCAAATGTGCCCCTTTTCTGGGGCCCTTGACCCCAAGAAAGTAGAAGTATATTTAATTCCATAGACATTCTGTTATGTTATGCTATAAAAAAAATGACAGCAGACAGAACGTCCCTTTTTTCTAGAATTAGGATAGATGCCAAAGAGCAAATAGTGGGATCTCATGTAGGTAGGGAAACAGCGTTCAGAGTACTTGGCTTACATACAATTATCATCATAAAAATCATAATGAAAAAATCCCTTGGTGTTTTCCAACATCAACTGAAAAGAGACATTTCAGGAACTGTTGAAAGTTAGATACTTGTAATTACTTAAAGATTAATCGTCAATGAGAACAGCAAAGCAGAAACTACAGGAGCTTAGAAATGTATATTCTGAAAAAGCACATCTCTTTGTCTCTCTGAAATTAAAATTCATATATTCATGAGACCTGTGTTGCTTTTCTATCTTTGTATACATCCATTTTGGAAATTCTATCAATTAATGAGCACTTAATATCTGGGACATGCAGACAATGGCGAGGTATCATTTCTAAACTGGGGGACCTTGTGGGTGAGACAATTAGCACAACAATAATTATTTGAAGAACAGGCAGACTGTTGTGATCTTGAGAGAGATACAAATGCAAATGGAAACCCACTCCATTAGCTCTTCACATAAAGATTCCATGGACTGGATTCTAAGACTTTTGCAAAGAGCAAACTTTTAGTATAAAGAGAAAACTTTAAAATCAAACTAAGAATTTATAGATGCAAATCCCAATGATAGAGGAGGGACAGAACTGTACTCTAGGACTGCAAAAGGATGATGTGTTGATCATAATGAAAAGTTTAAATATGTTCTGGTGACAGAGATAAATCTAGTAGAAAACAAGTGTTGCTCTTTGAGCAGCAGATAAACCTAGAAGGAAAGGTTCATCTTAAGTGGAGGAAACTCTTGAGGATAGTGTGTTCCTGTGTTAGAACAGGTTTTTATTTTTAATTAATTTATTTTTTACACTCCATATTTTATCCCCCTCTACACTCCGACTGTTCCATATCCCATACTTCCTCCCCAGCCCTTGTCTCCATGTGGATGTCCACCTGACCTCTAAACTCCCTGGATCCTCCAGTCTTTTGAGGGTTAGGTGCATTATCTTTGAATGAACACAGACCTTTGTATTGTTTAGGTATCTGAACACAGGAGGACCCAACCAAAAAAGAGAACTTCAGACCAATCTCATTTATGAATATCGATGCAAAAATATTCAATAAAATTCTTGCAAACCGAATCAAAGAACACATCAAAATCATCATTCACCATGATCAAGTAGTTGTCATCCCAGGGATTAATTTTTGGTTGAATATACAAAATTCCATTAAGGTAATCAATCCACTGTATAAGCAAACTCAAAGAAAAAAATCACATGATCATCTCCTTAGATGTAAAATAGGTTTTATAATATCCTCTTGGATAACGGGGATGGGAGTCTGCAACCTCATCCTATTAAAAGTGTCTTACTATTTAGAATTCAATGCTGTGATACTATTAGGTTAGAAGAGAGGATAAGGGCATCTCTTTCTGTCTCCTATTGCAGGATCATTCTAGCATCAACAAATAGCTGCTTGATAGCAGCTGTTTCTTCTATGTCTAGAACATACATATAGCACTTCCAAGGTGGTCCAAGAGTAATGAATAAAGTTCGGATGTCAACTTTACCATTGACACCTCCAACTTACACCAACCTCTGTACCTGAAGAACCCATATGGTCAGCAAAGGAACTACAATAATCTTTTTTCTAATGATACTCCCAACTCTACATCCTTGAATCCTGTGGGTCTCATGTTTTTATGTGATTTCCATGTTTTGTTTAAATCTGCTTTTCTAATATGAATTCTTTATATGTTAAATGACTTGTGTTAGAAATTTCTGGTTTAGTACCTCTTTATTAATTGTACCTTATCTGATGAGGTACATGTTGAGAGATTTGACCATTAATAATGGCATAATACACAATGCTTTACTAAGTGTAATGATGTGGTTTTCAGGATGAATACAGGATAATCTAGAAGAATATTGTTCATTTGGAACATCTACCAGAGATTCATATAAAAAATAAGGGAAAGTGGTTTTAATAATAGACAGGCTATGGGTAACATTTCTTTTTTATTGGATATTTCATTTATTACCATTTTAATTGTTGCCCCTTTCCTGGTTTCCCCTCTGGAACTCCCCTATTCCATCCCCCTCCCCCTGCTTCTATGAGTGTGCCCCACACACCCACCTACTCCCACCTCCCCACCCTGGCATTCCTCTACTCTGGGGCATGGAGCCTTCACAGCACCAAGGGCCTCTCCTCCATTGATGTCTGACAAGGCCATCCTCTGCTACATATGGGGCTGGAGCCATGAGTTGCTCCATGTGTACTCTTTGGTTGGTGGTTTTGTCCCTGAGACCTCTGAGTCACAAAAGAACACATATAGTATGCACTCACAGATATGTGGATATTAGCCCAACAGCTCGTAATACTCAAGATACAATTCACAGACCACCTAAGCTCAAAAAGAAGGAATAGCAAAGTGCAGATGTTTCAGTCTTTCTTAGAAGGGGGCACAAAATAGTAAATGGAGGAACTACAGAGACAAAGTGAGGAACAGAAACTGAAGGAATGGTCATCTAGAGATTGCCCCACCCGGGGACCCATCCCATGTACAGACAACAAACCAGAGCCTGACAAATATAGGTAACATTTCAAAGAACAGCTCAGTACTTTATTATATACTACAGTGGGCTATAAAATTCACAAAGTTAATAGTCATGTATTAATCAATGTGTGGAAAAGTTTGAATATTCTGAAGAATATTGAAGAGGCAAGTTAATGGCATAATATGAAAAAGGGAGATTTAACTTTCTAGAGGAATTTTAATCTAACTATATGACTGCTCTAATCACATCCGAAGACCTTTTAGGTCTTTGTGATCTGGCTGGAATGCACACACTCTTAGTACACACCTCTATTCCCTTTGGCTGGAATCCTTTAGAATGCAACTTGAATGTCAAACAACGAAGTCTAATTGAAGGACAGACAAAATGATGAAAATTTTAACAGAATGTGTCAGAGATAGGATACACTCAACTCTCAGTAGGAAATCTATATAAGAGAGCAGTACAAGAAGAGAGAGTTCAGTCAGTGAGTTGTGAGTTGAGTGTTGGGAGTCAATACAATGAGTGAAGTGGAGTGGAGTTGTGTTTGTTCCTGAGTTCAGGCTGTTTGGTGCAGGTAGCAGAAGCAGTTGAATGCAGAAAATAAGAAGGATCCAGAGGAATAGAACAAATTTCTAGAATTAGCTTGAGACCAAGCAGAGGAAATCTGTGAGAAGTCTAGAGATATCCGACTGAATCAGTCAGCTTAGAGAGGAGTTTGAGCCAGAACAGCTGAGTTGAACCAACCACACAGAGTAAAGAAAGAGCTAGGCAAGGTGAGCTTATTCAGCAGTAAGCCTTCGAGATAAAAATTATCTCAGGTGAATAAACAATACTTTTAAATAGCTTAGTAGAGACTGCCTAATATGCACAATCACAGGCTCAATTCTGAATATTATAAAATAATAAACAATAAGAGTTTTGTTTAGGATCAAGAAATTATTTCAGTTGGAGAGAAAAAACATATTCATTTCTTCATTGTTTTGTCATTATAAAATGCTAATGGCTTAAGTAATCTTCTGAAAAGTTTTGATTTATTTGAATATAAGTACTAATTGTAGGTATTTAGATAATTAGTGTTGTCCTGTTGTGTTTTGTTTCTGGTTTGTTTTTGTTTTTGTTTTTGTTTTTTGAATAAGGTCTCATGTGTCCCAAACTAGCCTCAGTGGGCTATATAGCTGAAGTTGATCTTGAACTTTTGATCCTCCCACTTCATCTTGGAACTCATTATTTCAAGATTTTATATTTACCTGAGTCACCTATACCCTACAAATAGTAGTTGCTTCTTATACATTTATTGAGGATATCAATCAATATATTATCTTTCATACATTTTGACTAACAGTTGTATGGAAAATTATTTAAAATAGATATTTACTCTCAACTTAAAAAGACTTCTGCAATGATATCATACTCGTTGTTCAAATTCTAGTCTATAATAATTAAACTGTCCTTGTGATAACCAAGCACTCTGGGGGATATATTTATTGGACCAATCTTGCTCTCATAGACTGACAAAGAACTGATTACAAAATGCCTCGAAAAAGCTAGTTTACACTTCAATATAGTTCACAATTTTGCTATACTGAGTATGTACAGGGATCTCAGTCCCAAAGATTTTATAACAAAACATGTGCATATTTAGGAAGGTAAAATAGAAAATATCAATCAGCTATTGTTAGTGTATACATTTTGAAGGACCTGAAATGTTTTGTTTGTTTGTTTGTTTGTACTTTAGTATCTTTTTTTATGATAGAATACAGCTTGAAGAGAAAAAGGGACAATTAAAGCAGGGCATGTTATTTTTCTTCATGCAAACCCTGATGACAGCACATCTTTGTAAGAGAAGATAAAATATCATTTGAAAGAAGTGTTTGAATACTTCTTAACCATCACATTTATGTTTAGTACCATGAAATTTGTGTAGGGGTTTGTAATAATTTCTAATGGTTTAAAGAACTGTCATCTAAAAAGCTGAAGGAGAGCAGAACCTCACTGACCTCCTTCCTGCTTAGGTTGCTTATTTGTTAAAACATATGCAAAGGGTATAGAGGGCTGGCTGTTCTAATACACAATATTAGATAAATGTTCCAACTTTGTAATACTATACTTGAAGTAAGATTATTATTTAGTGGCTCAAAGAAGTGAAGAAAAACAGGAGATAAGTTAGCAGAGCACTGAAGATGACTTTTCTGTCTAAAGGGCATTTGTCAAAACAAATGGGCATGGATTTTGTTACCAGGATAAAGGAAGGAACAGAGACTCTAAGGAAAACCTCTGCATGCAACCAGACCTCACAAAGTCAGGATCATCACTGAAACATAGAAGGAGAAATCTACCACCCAACCATTCCAATCACAGGACCTTGGGGGGAAAAAAATCTGTCTTGAAACTTAGTATTTGCTATAGAAAAAAAAAATATGTGTTCACCATATTTACATGGATGCCCCAGTATTGAAATAGACAATAGTATGTTCTTTAATTATTAATATAATTTACACCATGATGCATCAAAGGATTACAAATCAAACCTTGTGAGAAGCTCTATACCTTTTCTGACTAACAACTTGGAGTCTTCCCAGGTCTGCACTGGAGTTCTTGCTAGTCCACAGCTCTTGAGAGCAATGTCATCATCCTGTATGGTGTGGTTTTAGATAAGCATACAAAGTAGTGTTCCATAATTATATTTCCTTTATCTTTTCCTCTTTATTGCCCTCTTCCCATCTCCTCACTGAAAGTCCTTATGCCTCCTTTCTCCTTTCTGTAATAAAAAATCGCCAAATTGATTTTTGGAGCAGAAAATAAAAGGTAAAAATCATTAAAAAGAAAGAAAGAAAGAAAGAAAGAAAGAAAGAAAGAAAGAAAGAAAGAAAGAAAGACAGGAAGGAAGAAAGAAAGAAAGAAAGAAAGGAAGGAAGGAAGGAAGGAAGGAAGGAAGGAAGGAAGGAAAGAAAGAAAGAAAGAAAGAAAGAAAGAAAGAAAGAAAGAAAGAAAGAAAGAAAAGAAGAAAGAAAGAAAGAAAAAGAAAGCAAGCAAGCAAGCTGGGCTCATTTGGAGGAGCGTCACTGAGCCTTGTCTCTGCAGGTTTGTGGTTCTTTCTGTCTCTCTGTCTCTCTCTCTGTCTCTCTCTGTCTCTGTCTCTGTCTCTCTCTCTCTCTCTCTCTCTCTCTCTCTCTCTCTCTCTCTCTCTCTCTTGCCCTGCTTCAGTGCTGCAGGCTGTCTTAACATGTGCTGAAACCATGAAGCCAAGTATCACTGGACAAGAAATCCTTCCTTTCTTAAACTGTTTATCTCTGAGAGTTAATGATAATTAACTGACATAGATGTGGAGATCATCATATGATGTGCTTATTGCATCAGCTATTAATAGTGTAAATCAAAAGGATCAAATGTACTAGGCAGGCCAGCCTGTTCTACATCATAACATGTCTCAAAATACAAAAATACAAATAATATAATATGACTGGGAATTTTGTACTTGTATACTTAGGGATAGGTATATAAAGTGAGTAAAGAATAAGAGGCAATGGATTTGAGAGTCATCAAAAGGAACTGTATGAGAGGGAATGGACAGGAAGAAAGGGAATGGAGAAAATTATGTTGTAGTCTAATTTCCAAAATGAAATAAAGAAAATACTTTAAAATACATATACAAAGTTATTAGGTCTCCTGAAGTAAATGGAAAGAAAATGTATTGCAGGAACATTTAAATATGAAACTCAGCAAATTAGGAGGATAAGGGTCTTCTTTGGCTTGATGAAGAACAGACACAAAAGCTTACAGTTGGCATATCTAGTGGTGACACATTAAATATCCAGGATCCTAAAAATTATATCTTTACTCTTATTTAGCATTATACTAGAACCCCCCAGATATTTGGATGAAGCAAGGAAAATAAAGTGTATAAAAAATTGAAAGTAAGAAAAACTGTACAATTATGCAGGATATATAAATGGCTACAAGAAAAAAAAATCATGAAATCTAAAACATAAATGAACAGTCTTCTAGAGGAATGCATCTGTTTTTGCAAGATTGGATGAACTGAGATTAAAGTAAAATTACTTAATTTTGCATGTACTAATAGTAAACATATCAGCTAAATTAAAAACAGCTCCATTACATTTAGTTAAGAAAATATTTTGTAATTACCTCTCCAATTAGATTTATTTTTTAAATTTCATTCCATGTAATCAATGATGCATACAGTACTATCTGCATTAAGAATCACAGGACACACATCACTGAAGAAAGATGGTTTAATCTTCATCTAAACATAAGCATTTCTTCTGAAAAAAAACATCATTGTATGCAATTGAATGGCATCGTCCTATGATGGGCCATTATGAATTGCCTATCTTTGTTTTGCTATTTGTAAATATTTTTGTTTATTTTAAAAGCTTACATTATGTCTTTATATGTGTGCATTCCCAGTGCATGTGAGGAGGTACAAGTTCAGTTTGCAGGAGCTGCAATGTGTGTTCTAAGAATGGAATTCAAATTGTCAGACTTGAAGTACAATTGCCACAATTATATGTGATTTAGATTTTTTTGTTTCAGTCACTGAATTCCCCAATACAACAGAATAATATTTTCTTGACTTCTACAGTAAGTATAGTATATAGAAAAAAATGCAAGTTAGGTTTCCCATATTTTGAGATATTTTTGCAATTTCTTTTTTTTCCCACTATAATTTGAGAGCAAATTTTGAATGATTCCTACCCTTCGACTTTTTAATTGCTCAGGTTTACCTTGGTGAATTTCCCAGGTAATCATGAGAAGAACACATTTTGTGATTATGGACAAAGTCTGTTATAAATGTCACTTAAATTTATCTTATTGGTGGTTAAGAATCAGTTCAATTATATTGTTACTGACATTCTACCTGTCCGCTTTGTTGATGGCTGTTAAAGGGCCTATAAAGCTCCACACTCTAATTGATTTCTGATGTCTCCTTGTGTTTCTGTATTCGCCTTATGAATTTTGATGCTGTGTTAAGAAGCACACACAAGGATTGCTGTTCCTACTTGAGCCCTCTTCATGCTCTTGAAATGGTCTTTCCTTCTTTATCATCTTGTCTTAAACTAATACAGTTAACTAAGCTTTATTGTGATTACTTGTTGGCTAGAATTTTTTTTTCTTTATATACTTATTAGCCAAATATTTATATGTAGAAAGACCTCTTGTTCACAACACAGATCTGTTATCTAACTATTCATTTACTTAATGTTACTTTGACCTTTTGTCTATATAGTCTTATATATTTAGATAAACCACATTTAAACTGAGTGATAGCTCAGATTGCAATCAACCATATTTTAAAATTATTTTGTAACCTTCAAATCCCTTCTTTATTAATCTTTTTCTTTAATTTCGTTTAACATTTATCTCATTCTATTTTTAAAACCTTTACTACAAATTTTTCATATAATATATTTTGATAATATTCTTCCTTTTACCCAACCTTGCTACCTGCCCCCAACTTCTCTCTTAAAAACAAACAAAAACAAAAAGTAAACCAGAAAACTAAACCAAACAAATAAATAAAAATGCAAAAAATCAAAATGAGATAAGTAAACCAATAAAGCATGAAATTCAAAACAAAAACTGTCTATGCACACAAATACAGAATTTGTTCTGTGTTAGCTAACGGTTGTAGTCTGTGCAAACTGCTCTGGAAAGGGGTTGATAAACCAAGTGACATTCCATTGGAAAAAAATGATTTTCCATTTTCGAACAAGTATCAATATCATTGTTTTTTTAAATTCTTTCAGAATGTCAAATATATTTCTATCAAAAGGTCAGAGTGGTTTATCCTCAAATTTGTAATATATACTTACGATTAATCTCAATCCACTTTTAACAATACTATCACTCATAAAAACCTTACCCCAAAGTGTTGTTTATTCCTTTCTCTCATCACCATTATCATATCATTCATTGTATGTATTCATAGATCACATTTAATCTGCAACGTGTCATCATTCTTACTAAATATACTATCTTTGAGATCAATTAGGAACAAGAAAAATAAGACAAATAATATTTTTCAGCATGTTAGAGTATTCTTCCTTTATTTAATTGGTCTGAGTTTGTTAATTGTAAATATTCTATTCTCTCTAGCTGTAGTTTCAATAAAAGTGACTCCTATAGGCTCATAAGAGTGGTACTATAGGAGATGTAGTCTTACTGGAAGATGTATGTGTCACTGGGGACAGGCTGTTATTTCCCAGATGTTCAAGCCACACTCATTATGATTCTTGTCTTGCTGCCTTTGGTTCCACATGTAGAACTCTTAGCTACTTCTCTAGCATCATGTCGGCTTGTATATTTCCATGTTTCATGCCATAATAATGGACTAAATGTCTAAACTATAAGCCAGTCTCAAAGAGTTGCATGGCCATGGTGTCATTCAAAGCAATAGAATCCCTAACTAAAATGCTCCTGTCTAAAGGATATACTAGGACAAAGTGTGGAGCAGAGACTGAAGGAAAGGCCATCCAGAGACTGTCCCATCTGGGGATCCATCCTATATACAGCCACCAAACCCAGACACTATTGTGGATGCCAGAAAGAGCTTGCTATCAGGAGCCTGACATAGCTGTCTCCTGAGAGGCTCTGCCAGTAACTGACAAATACAGAGACAGATGCTCATAGTCAACCATTGGACTGAGCACAGGGTCCTGAGTGAAGGAGTTAGGAAAAGGACTGAAGGATCTGAAAAGGTTTGCAACCCCAAAGGAAGAACAGCAATATCAACCAAACAGACGCCCAGAGTTTCCAGGGACTAAACCCCAATGAAAGATTACACATGTGTGGCATGTGTAGCAGAGGATGGCCTTGTCAGGCATCAGTGGGGCCCTTGGTCCTGTGAAGGCTCAATTTCCCATTGTAGGAGAATGTCAGAGCAGGGAGACGGGAGTGGGTGGGTAGGGTAGCACCCTTATAGAAGCAGGGGAAGGGGGGATAGGATAGGGTGTTTCTGGAGGGGAAATTGGGAAAGGGGAATAACATTTGAAATGCAAAAAATATCCAATGGGGGGGAAATATCTCTGATGCTTTATGGATTTATTTACCATTTCTTACATGGTAGCTTTGCAAGTAACACATTTACTGTTTTGTTTTTCTTTAATTTGTGTGTATGTGTGTGTGTGTGTGTGCATATGTGTGTGTGTGTGTGTGTGTGTGTATTTTTACTTTTTCTTCACTTTAGAATGGTAATTTCAGTGGGTATGAATTCCTCATCTGATAGAGCATTTTTCTTCAGAAATTCAAATATTACACCAATTTCCCTGAAGCTCACTACTTCAAAGATTAGGAATTTCTTTGCTGCTTTCTTTCATGTTTATACTTGGCTTTGCTTTTCTATACTTTGAATCTGATGGCTGCAGATAGTGTTCTGTTCCTGTTTGTTTGTTTTATCATTTATTTTATGTTCTTTCCTCTGCTGTTGTAACATCAAATATTTTATCTTGCCTTTCCCATTTTATCCCTAAATCATTCTCCATCAGATTATATCCACTGTATAACAATTGCAAGTATCCTGCAACCCTTGTGTGCCCGGTTCTTTTTTGTCTTGATTGTTTTGTGTTCAATTTCATGTGAACTCTTCTGTATATCTTAAAATCTTCTCATTCTTGCAGTCTACTGATGAGACTATAGTAAATCATCGTTTCTATTGCAGTTCAAGGATTTTGTTTCTAGAATACTTTTAATTTCCTTAGAGACCCTATTTCGTTATTACACTACATGTTCTGTTTAAATGCCCCCTGCATTTTTCACTGTAGCCTTTAACACTAATCATTACTAAATTTCCTATTTAATAATTATTTGGTTTTATAAAACAAACATACAATAGAGCCTGGTGTGGTAGGCATGGAAATCTACTATCTACTCCAGGCCCTCACACGGGGAAAGCTTGATCTCAAAGGTAGCCTAATACAGCAATAATAACAGCAATGCAAATAACAGTAATGCCTCTTCCCAAAATATGATGCAAATTTGATCCTGAAGGGCTGTAGGACACTTGCCCATCATGAGTGATGTTGCTCAAAGAAGACTGAAGAAACTAAGAAAGATGATGGTGTGATAATTTATATAATGTGACTAGGGCATGGCCATGTTTACTATTTGTCTTATTACAGTCACTGTAAAATTAAGCTTCTGCATAATAGTAGGAAGTCAGATATTAGAATGCCATTAATATGAAGATTTATCATTATTATAAACTGTGTATTCCAGAGAAAATATGTGAACTGACTATAAAGTGAAGTATTGTTAATTGCCAAGAGAATCATAAAAGTCACAAGACAGAAGATACTCTGAGTAAAGTGTGACTGAAAAATGACATACAATTGTGGCTGATCCTTGGTGTTAGAACACTGTGCACAAGGCTGAAGTTGAGCAAGATGTATAAGATCCCATTTCTTGTTGAAGTGGAAGGTCATGTCTTCTATCTTAAGTTAGAACCCTGAACAAATGTGAGTCTGATGAAAACCAAAATATCAAAAGAAAATGAGATCGAATAGTTACTTATGAAAAGTTAAACAAGGGAAGTGATTCAAACTACTGAGGAGAGACTTAAACAAGGAAGAATGCTCTGAAAAATGTTCTCTAAGGGGGTCAGACATGCAGTAACTTTACGTACATTCTCTAAAGGTAAATGGAGGCTGGAAAAACTATGCTGATCATGAACGAGACATTTTGTCATATTTCAACAACAGTATGTAACCTCAATATTGGCACTCATAAGTAGTCAATTTGCTTGTTGCTGTCACAAAATACCTGACGGAAGTCACCTAAGGAACAGTTTATTTTGGCTCACTCTTCCTTTCCTTTCCTTTCCTTTCCTTTCCTTTTCTTTTCTTTTCTTTTCTTTTCTTTTCTTTTCTTTTCTTTTCTTTTCTTTTCTTTTCTTTTTTATTTCTTTCTTTCTTCCTTTCTTTTTTCTTTCTGTCTTTCTTTTCTTCTGCCTTTTTTCTTTCTTTGTTTGTTTGTTTCTTTCTTTCTTTCTTTTTGTTTCTCTCATTCTGTCATTTGTATACTGTTTAAGTGACATAGGATACATTAATATCTAATTAGGTAACAAAGTGAAGAAATGCACAGCAGAGAATATGCTATCTATTTAGCACCACTATTCTTTCATTCAAAGTTGAATGACTCACATGCTCCTGCAAGTGGCTGCCTGCTCCAGTGACTAGGATTCTGGTCACAGAGCTCAAGATGCTCCTAATAGCAATAGCTAGAGGACTACACCTTCCTCAAACAATGTCTGGATGAAAAGAAAATGAATAGATTCACTCATTGTTTCTCAATTTGTCAGTTCAACTGAAACATGGATAATCAAAAGATTGCCAGATACCGATTTTTTAAAATTCTTTTTTGTTTGTTTGTTTGGATTTTTGTTTTTATTTTAACTTTTTCACTTTCTATTAGGTATTTTCTTTATTTACATTTCAAATTTTATCTCATTTCCTCATTTTCCCTCTTAAAATACCCCTATCCCATCCCCCCTACTCTTGCTCATTAACCCACACACTCCAACTTTCCTGTCCTGGCATTCCCCTACACTGGGGCATCGAGCCTTCGCAAGACAAAGGGCCTCTCCTTTCATTGATGTTCACAAGTCCATCCTTTGCCACATATGCAGATTAAGGCTTGCATCCCTCCATGTGTACTCTTTGGTTCGTGGTTTAGTCTCTGGGAGCTCTGGGGGTACTGGTTGGTTCATATTTTTGTTCTTCCTATGGGGCTGCAAACCCCTTCAGCTCTTTGGGTCCTTTCTCTAGCTCCTCCATTGGGTACCTTGTGCTCAAAAAGGCAAGCAACAGATTGGGAAAAGATCTTTACCAACCCTTTATTCGATATATACAAAGAACTTAAGAAGTTAGACTCCAGAGAACAAAATAACTCTATGTAAAATGGGGTACAGGGCTAAACAAAGAATTCTCAACTGAGGAATACAGAATGGCTGAGAAGTATCTAAAAATGTTCAACATTGTTAGTCATTAGGGAAATGCAAATCAAAATAACCCTGAGATTCCACCTCACACCAGTCAGAATGGCTAAAATCAAAAACTCAGGTGACAGTAGATACTGGTAAGGATGTGGAGAAAGAGAAACATTTATCCATTGCTGGTGGCATTGCAAGCTGGTACAACCACTCTGGAAATCAATTTGGTGGTTCCTAAGAAAATTGGACCTAGTATTATCTGAGGACTCAGCTATACCACTCCTGGGCATATACCCAGAAGATGCTCTAACATGTAATAAGAACACATGGTTTACTTAGCATAGCAGCCTTATTTAAAATAGCCAGAAGCTGGAAAGATCCAATATGTCCTTCAACAGAGGAATGGATACAGAAAATGTGGTACATTTACACAATGGACTACTACTCAGTTATTAAAAACGATAAATTCATGAAGTTCCTAGGCAAATGGATGAAACTAGAAAATATCATCCCGAGTAACGTAATCTAGTCGCAAAAGAACACACATGATAAGTGGATATTACCCCAGAAGCTCGGAACACCCAAGATACAATTCACAGACCACATGAAACTCAAGAAGGAAGACCACAGTGTGGATACTTCAGTCATTCTTAGAAGGGGGATCAAAATACCCATGGGAGGAGATCCAAAGTTTGGAGTAGAAACTGAAGGAAAGGCCATCCAGAGACTGCCCCACTTGGGAACCCATCCCATATACAGTCACCAAACCCAGACACAATTATGGATGCCAACAAGTGCTTGCTGACAGGAGCCTGATATATCTGTCTCCTGAGAGGCTCTGCCAGTGCCTGACAACTACAGAAGTGGAGACTCATAGCCATCCATTGGACTGATTTTTTTTTTTAATTCTTCAATCTTTTTCTTTTACAGTTCAGTCATTACTCCATCCCAGTCTTCCCTCTGACTGTTCCTCATCCCATACCTCCTTCCATGTCTCCAAGAGGATATCCCAACCCCCCCTTATTCAACCCACCAGACCTCCCACTCCCTGGATCCTCAAGTCTCTTGAGGATTAGGTGCATCTTTTCTCACTGAGGCCAGACCAGGCCGTCCTCTTCTGTATATGTGTTTGGGGCTTCATATCAGCTGGCGTATGCTTCCTGGTTGCTGACTCATTGTCTGAGATCACAACCCTGTCGTTTACATGTTTTACATAATAGCGTGACTAGGCACTGTCAAAATTCATTAAATGTGCTTATATAATTAATGTTTTTACTAAGAACAATAAGAGAAAAATGAAAATATAGAAATACTTGAATTTCAATGCTAGATTATAAATTGTCAATCGTTTTACTGAATGCGTCTAAATACTTTCAGAAGTTGGACAGATCCCAAACAAGTTATATTAATACTCGGAGGATTTGGGCAATATTTCCTATTCTATACATTTTTCAATTAACTAGATAAGAACAAAGAGATTACATAAGTGAGATTATAATAAAATTGATGAAAAAACACAGATATACTGCTAACTATAATAATTTAGTATATTTTATTATATGTACATATTTGTATTATATATGTATGCATATTATAAATACAATATAATTATCAAGGTTAATGAATTAATGTTGTTCCTTTAATTATTTACTCAGTTACTAAGGTTATTTCTACATATTTATTTCCTATTTTGAAAGGAAGTCTATTTAAACACAAACTATATATTGCAATGAATATGTATGTACTTGAAGTAGATTATAAAAAGATAAAAATGTAAGAAAACTTTAATCTGAAGCTTAATAACGATGTTAAGCTGTATTTTACTTGCATATAATCAAAACTGGCACATAAACAAAACTTAAACATATGGCACACATGATGATATTAAATGATCTTATGGATTACACCAAGAATTTATATTAGGTGTTTTAAATTTAATATAAATTTCTGAGTTATATTTTTGTTGCTGTGATAAAATATCCTGAGAGAAGCCACAGAAAGATTTATGTTGATTCAAAGGCACAGTCTCTTATGATGGGGTAAATTATGGAGGTAGAACCCTCATAGTTAGGAAAAGTGAGTGATAGAGGCTTTTGTTAGACTCACTTTCTCCTTTTTATTAATATGCAGTCTAGGATGACAATATCTCAAACAATCTGATAATCTCAGACATATATAAATTTAGAGTCCTTTCTTTCAAGTGATTCTAGATTTCACCATGTTGATAATTGAGATTAGCCATCATAATAAATCTTTGACATTTGAATTGTTAGTAACATTATATGTTGATTTCATGTTTGTTAAACTAGTACATATGACATTGCCTTAAACATTCTAAATTTAGATTCAAATCATTAGAAGTTGATAGGGAATGTGCCCAAGCTACTTAAGTAATGAAACCAGGTGATTGAGACCCAATGTTTTTGACTCATATGCAAATGCTATAAGTTATTTAAGTCTTGTGTTATTCTACTTCTTCATCAAAATAGATTTCTTCATTGAAAATGGGATTAGTATGTATCCTATAAGATATTAGCATAGTATTAAATACTATGACATTTGTTAATACTATTTCTCTTGGTTATAGACAATTATAGAAGTATTAGCTTGATGAAAAATAAACTTGTTTTGTTGTACAAAATATAAACAGAATGTAAACATAAAATAATATACTACAGTATTTAAGAGCCTTTCCTTGGCCAGAAGTAGTAGCTCATGCTTTTAATCCCTGTAGTCAGGAGGCAGAGTCAGGGAGATCATCATTGATGGCAGCCTGGTCTACATAATGAGTTCCATGACAGCAAGGGCTACCCAGTATGACCATATCTTGGAAAAACAAGCAAACAAACAAACAAACAAACAAACAAACAAACAGAAAAGCAGACAGACAAATTTTAATGCAAGAGACCTTTGGAATAAGAAGAAATTTCTTACCAAAAGTCTTATCATGAATACAGATATCCATGTATTTATATGAAGCAATAATCATAACAGAGTATAAGGGGATCCCATTCTAAACTCCCTACACTTCCCCAGTCCTTATGATCTCCATTGAAAAAAATTCAGACAAGGCACCTAGTAAAAAGCATAGAAAATAGGGTTTCCTGTAGAGTAAATTAGAGCACTCTCAAGGGATAAACAATGGCCTAGAGGACTATTGTGGAGGAAAATGCTCCCAAGAAGTAAGACTGGATAATATCCAGGGAGACCATTGTTTAAACAGGCTTTATATACTGTCTTGTGTTTCTACAATATACAGCTCCCTGGTGAATATTACTCTGTCTAGGTGATTGGTATGCTTATTTTAGATTAACCCTTAAGGCTAGAAGCAATGATATATCTTTTTCTTATTCATAAACCCTACATAGTACTTTTTGTATCTTATGGAAAGTCATATTTCCACTTAAGGAGAGAGTACAGACTCAGATCACATCCTGTAGAACTGGAATCAAATACTGCAGTTTCAGGTCCTGGTTCTACAAGCTACTGATTATGAGAGAGTTATCAGTAGACAATGACCTACAAGTTTGTTGATACCCCAATAGCTATCTCTGAATCATTTCTAGATCAACACAAAGGCTGACTGTGTTTTGCCTCTGCTCTTAGTTCTGAATCATGTAAAAGCACATGCATGCTTATGCCTTTCACAGAACGGTTTAACCTAGAAAGTACCTTTGGGCTAAATCATTCAACAGAGTATGACCTCTAAATTCACGTCATATAAGTTGAGGGGAAAAGTCAATATTACATAAAAATATAATTATCCATTATAAAATGTAGTTTTATTTCCAAAGACACATGTAATAAAAATTATTTGAAGACTTAAATTTACATGCTAGTTAAGAAAACCATTGAAGATCATCAGCTTGCCTGCTCCTCTGAAGACACTTCAGTATGAAGGCCTCCCAGGAGTTCTGCTGGACATTGATCAATAGCTCAGGAACCCTCCCAAGCTGCCACAGAACCTGGGAGTCCCAAGGAGCCCAGTGGACTCAGAAAAAATCATCTCCCTCCCCCTGAATTCCATTCAGGCCTGCACCTTCTGCTGGGGTAAATCCACATTTGTCACCTTGCACAAAGCTCAAGTTCAAGTGGATCAAGGACCTCAACATAAAACCAGATACACTAAATCTAATAGAAGAGAAAGTAGGAAAGAACTTTGAACTCATTAGACAGGGGAAATTTTCCTAAACAGAACTCCAATGGCTCTGAGATCAAGAATTGATAAATGGGATCTCATGAAAATGAAACACTTCTGTAAGGCAAAGGTTATAGTCAATAAGAAAAACCAGCAATCTACATTTTGGGAAAAAAAGATCTTCACTAACCTCATATCCAATAGAGGACTAATATCCAAAATATACAAAGAACTCAAGAAGCTAACCACCAAAAAATCCAAACAACCCAATTAAAAACTGGGGTATAGAACTAAACAGAGAATTTACAACAGAGGAATCTTGAGTGGCTAAGAAGCACTTAAGAAATAGTACAAGTCCTTAGTGATGAGGAAAATGCAAATCAAAACCTGAGATTCCACCTTACAAGTCAGAATGGCTAAGATCAAAAACCCAGGTGACAGCACATGTTTGCAAGGAAATGGAGAAAAAAGAACACTCCTCCATTGCTGGTGGGATTTGGAACTCTTACAACCACTCTGGAAATCAATTTGGAGGTTCCTCAGAAAATTGGAAATAGATCTACTTGAAGACCCAGCTGTACCACTTTTTGGCATATAGATGCCCCGCCCCCATTGCCATAGGAACTCATCTTCCTCTATGCTCATAGCAGGCAGATAGTCTAGAAACAACCCAGATGTACCACAACAAAGAATGGATACAGAAACTGTGGTTCATTTATACAATGGAATACTACTCAGCTATTAAGAACGAGGGGAATGCCAGGGCCAAGAAGTGGGAGTGGGGAGGAGGGTTCAGGGAAATTATGGGGTAGCATTGGAAATGTAAATGAAGAAAATAACTAATTAATAAAAAAGAAAGAAAAGAACGAGGACATCATGAGTTTTGCAAACAAATGGATGAAACTAGAAAATATCATCTTGAATGAGGTAACTCAGATCCCAAAGGACATGAATGGTATGTACTCACTAATAAGTGAATATTACCACCCCCCAAGAAAACATACAAAATACCCAGGACACAATCCATAGAACCCAAGAAAGTTAACAAGCTGAAGGGCCCAAGTGAGAATGCCTCAGTCCTACTTGGGAGGGAGAAGAAAGCAATCAAGGGGGGCAGAGGGAGGGAGGGAATTAAGTGGGAGAAGGGCAGGGAAGAGAAAAGAGGAACATTACCAGGTATTGGGGGGGGCAGGACTTAAGCCCTGAGGGCCAGCAGAAAGAATGGAAACAGGCAATCTCGGGAGGTAGGAGGTTGGGGGGACCCTCTAGAATATACCAGAGACTTGGGAGGTAAGAGAGTCTCTGGAATCAAAGGGATGGATCTTAGATGAAATGTCCTACAGTGGGGAGAGGAGACTTGTATTGTCCACCTCCAGCAGAAAGACAGGGCATCAAGAGGAGGGATGGGGTTACCATCGCACAGTCAAAAACTCTGACCCAGAATTGTTCCTTTCTAAATGAACTGCAGAGAAAAAAATGTAGAAGAGACTGAGGGAAAGGAGGTCCGATGTCAGGCCCAAATTTGGATCCAGCTCAAGGGGAGACCCCAAGGCCTGACACTTACTGATGGTATGTTGTGCTTACAAACAGGGGCCTGTCATGACTCCCCTCCAAAAGTCCTAACAAGCAGCTGAAAGAGTCAGATGCAGATATTTACACCCAAGAAATGGACAGAAGCTAATTACCCTTATTGTTAAATTAGGGGAAAGCTGGAAGAAGCTGAGGAGGAGGGCAACCCAATAGGAAGACCAGCAATCTCAACTAACCTGAACCCCTGAGATCTCTCAGACACTGAGCTACCAACCAGGCAGAATACACTAGTTTATCAAGGCCCCTGACACAAAAACAACAGAGGATTGCCTGGTCTGACCTCAGTGAAAGAAGATGCTCCGAGCCCTTGAGAGACTTGAAGCCCCAGAGAGTATGGAGGTCTGGTGGGGTGGAGGTGGAGGCAGTGGAGACTGGATGAGAAGGTATAGGATGAATAATAGTCAAAGGCTAGGAAGGGACGGGGATAACTACTGGACTATAAAAAAATGATTAAAAAAATAAAAAAGAAAAGAAAACCATTTGAACAAGAGGTTGAATATGTGTATTATTAACGAATTGAAGTATAAAACTAAATTTTGCTTAAACATTTTATTTGCATTTACTTGCTTAATGTGTTGCCTTACCTACCAACACACCACAGACACTCACTCACACACACACACACACACACACACACACAAACACATGCAGTAGGTACATATAAAAGTCATAGGACAACTTGTAGGAACTTCTTTTCTCCTTAAATTATTTGTGTCTAGGATATCAAACTCAAATATTTGGACTCAGTGATAAATGTCTTTATTCCTATCTCTGAAGCATACTTTTATTTCCATTTCTACAAGTGATTAAATCATGTTCACAATACTTCAAGATGAGTTATGAAGCAGAATCTCAATAACATAATGTATCTCATTAACATAATATATATGCTATTATTACTGATAAGAATCAAAAGGTCGTAAATATATAATAGCATATACGAACAATTGGAAGATTATAATTGATAAAGCACCCCTGTTCAAGCAATCATTTTCTGCTGTCATTTAATATGACATTTCATATGTCATTATAATATACAGACAAAAAATTATTCACTATAGGATCAAATGAATGGTTTTAACAGGAAGAACTATTTGGACTGCGTAGGTCACATAGTTAATTAAGCTTTTCCTTGATCAACTCTTCAGGCTGGAGGCATAGAAATTTCACAATAAAAAGCCATTACAGAAACATTAGAGTTCAGTTTTAAGTGATTTAATTGAGCCTAGAATGAGGTTTCCTTTAGCAAACACATTTTCTTATCTTAATATCCATATTTATCTCCTAGCCAGTAGAGGCTGAGCAGGTTAATTGAAGAAATGCCTTCTGTTTTCTGCAAGTACCTTCAAGGACAAACATGATGCAGATGGCTGATTTTCAACAGTGAGGATAATGATAATAAATTCCATTATGAAATTTTCACAAGCATGCTGTAGCTACCTTTGCAACAATGTGCTATTAAACCTACCTTCTGCTTGCCTACCTGTTTTTAGTGCATATTGCTTGTGGCTATCAGCCCCATTACAGATTTTCTGGCTCTTCCTTTAAGGTTATCTATTTTTCTTGAAGTTAAAGGAATCTTTATTTTAGCTCAATAAAAAAATTAAATCACTGTAAAAGAACAAAATGCTGTTCAAGCTACAAACTCAAAAAAAAAAATCTCCATTTCCTCTTAAAGCATTCTTCTTTAAACTATATTCATTCTTAATCAGATGTAATCATTTAAATATCTTAAGACTAATGTGTTTATTTTAAATTTATAGATGGTATATTAAGGCAGGTATTTATTAATCAGAAACAATCTGTTCTTTTATAAACATGACATTTAAAATTCATATTTGGTTCTGTTCTATATCAATGCAATTGAAAATCTAAATAATGTGCTATATTGAGCAGTGAAGCAATGTGAACATATTTATGTAAGCCTTATAAAGAATCATAAAAAAACACAGTGTTGTCCAAAGTAGCAGGAATCCTTCAAGGAATGAGTTGCTGTTCTGGTTTCTAAGAAAACAATGAAGACAGTCACTTCAGAATATGTATGTCCCTTCTTTTGGTCAACTAGTGACCTCAATAATAAAGTAATGGCTTGGAATATAAAATATGGCATTTCCAGGGACTCTATGTTGACGTCCACTGTTAAATCAATTGTTTTGTGCTCTACATCCATCCTGGAGACAGCCAAATAAATGACTAGACCATATTGCCGTCTGCTAATTTCCCACATAAAAGTTCAACTGCAGAATTATAATTTCTCTGTCATAGATTTCTTACTTCATGTTCTGAATCCTCCTTTGCTGCTTTTCCTGCAGCTCCTTAATTACCTAGCTTAGGGTTTCTCATATTGTGTGTACCTTATAAAATTTGAACTAAATAACTTCATTAACTTGTGTTATTGATTATCGCTTGCTCAGGTAACTTTACAACACAAATTACCTTCTTTGAAATATAGGACAGAATTCTTTATGTCTCTGATTTTAAAATTATGCTTTTTGTCCGTAAATGAATCATTTAGATTCTCCTATCTCTATTCACTTATAAATTCATTTATAAATCGTAAATTAAAATTAATTGTGAACTAGGTACTCAAAGTTTTCACCTTAGATTTTATGTTTTGAATGAGAGATTATACACTAGTCATAAAAACCACATTACGTGTGTGTGCGCGCGCGCGCGCGCGCGTGTGTGTGTGTGTGTGTGTGTGTGTGTGTGTGTGTGTGTATGTGTGTGTGTGTGTGTGTTTGTATATATACATGATATCATCTTCAGGTACTGTATTTCTTGATTTCCTCAGCCACTGTTTTATCAGGTACATACTGTAGTTATTCTGTTTATAAGTGAATAAGACAAAATAGGAAAAGGCAATTTTCCAAAGGCCACATCTCCTTGACCTAGTCGGGACTTGAAGCGTCTGTTTGTGTGAGACAGAAAGCACCCTGGGAAGACTTCCGAGCAGTAAGCATTAGTGATCTGCGTTGTTGCCTTCCTCTGCTGTAAAAGACTAGAATCAAATTAGATGACTTCTAGGGCCCATTCAAATCTAATATCTGAAGGTTGTTATTTTTAAAGAGAACACAAGAGAATTATATCTTTTCTGTATCCCTTCTAACCTTCCAACCTACATACAGTATTCATAGCTTTGAAACCAAAAAAAAAAAAAAAAAAAAAAAAAAACCTCAAGGAAATGTTTAGTTTAGAAAATAGTTCTTCTCATAACTCAAGTCAAAATTAATAAGAATTCAATCAAGATCCTAGGAATTTGAAGAATTTGATTTTTTTTCTGAACTTTAGAACATTCAAAGTTGAATGTAAGAATACATATGTTTATGGAGTCTATAGTCTTTAAAATCTGATTTTATAACAAAACGAAATGTTTCATATTTTGGTTTTGATTTTGTTTTTTTTTGATGATGATAGTCATGGATACTAGTGCATAAAATTATCATGGCATGCAATTTCTGAATATCAGTTTGCAATGATGAAGAAAAAGAAATGTACCGACCTTTTTAAACAAGTAACACGATACATGATTATGTAAGCAGGATTGTGTTTGGGTTAAGAATTACATTATTGAGAGGAGTGGCCCTTGGGTCTGAGGGTTTTCAAGGCTCCAGTGTCTGGAATGCCAGGGTGGGAAGACAGGAGTGGGTGGGTGGGTTGGGAGCACCCTCATGGAAGGAGGGGGAGGAAGGATGGGATGGGGGTTTCGGGAGGGGAGACCTGGAAACAGGAAAACATTTGAAATGTAAATAAAGAAAATGTCCAGTAAGAAAGAAAGAAAGAAAGAAAGAAAGAAAGAAAGAAAGAAAGAAAGAAAGAAAGAAAGGAAGAAAGAAAGGAAGAAAGAAAGGAAGAAAGAAAGGAAGAAAGAGAGAATTACATTATTGATAGTGATAATAGCTGAATTAAAACTGTTATGATTTTAAGAATGCAGCCATATCCAGAGTTTGTAAGGAATTACTTTTCTTAAGCCTTTCTTAGTTCAATAATCTCAAGAATGGCCAAAGCTTTGGAAAGGAGTTGGCAAAGGGAACATAACAACAGGCTTCTTAGGACTAGGAATATCTTGATGTTCGTTCTTTGTGGTTCTGCAAATGAGATTCTTGAGAATTTATTAATTGTATTTGGAGTCTAGAAACCCAATGTTGAATAGTTCTGGGGGAGGGGGTGGCGAAGTTAGTTATGCTGTACTGTTCAAATTGTGAGTGATAAATGTGAATGGATAACTAAGGTCTGTGGATCATGCCAAGAGAGTTACATAATTATAATGTTACATGTACCCAATAGCAAACTAAAACCAGGAAGAGTCAAAACACCTGCATCTTGAAGTCATAACTTATTGTATTCACTCCTTTGCTTTATTTATTCATAATCTTCTGACTGTGAAAAACAGTGCTATAAACATTTAGACATATTTAGGAATGTGAGGTTCATGCCTATAATCCCAGAGACAGGAAGATCCTCAGGACATTGCGGCAAGGACAATGCAAACCAATGAATTCTAGGCTCTTGAACAACCAACTTCAAAGAACAAAGTCTAGAGTGATGGAGAAAGATACTCAATGCTGACCCTGGCCTCCACCTTCATGTGTACATATCTATATATGCGTATGTGCACGCGCACGCGCGCACACACACACACACACACACACACACACACACACACAGACATCCCCCAAACTCAGGTGTTTTGATGTACTGTATATCTATATTTTTTACAAATGAGTATTTCCAAGGCAGTTTTATTTTTTTCTCACCATTTTAGTTTGTAAAGATATTAATTTCAATGTTTCTTTAAATCCAATCGCAGGAACATGTTACAGAAAGAAAGAGAATCCCGAGAAGTAGTCTTCTACAAATTTCCTTAAGAAATGGAAAATCCTGTAGTTGTAAGAGGGAGGATTGAGCATCTGTCATTTGTCCTCAGCTGAAGATTTTCCTTCTCCATTGCCAAGCTTGATCATTTTGTCAGAAGAGATGGTGTTTTTGTTTGTTTATTTTGTTTGTTTGTTTGTTTGTTTTGGTAAATCTCAGCAATATTGTCAGCATTTTTTAAAGTGCTTAAATAGAGTACAATAGTTGTTACTATTATTTCAATATCTTGAGTCACTTCTGTTTTGAGCAAGTGTAGATGCTAGTATTAAAACTATCTAATACATCACTCTTTTTAAAGAATGCTCCATTGTCGAGCATCAGGTGTAGGGAAATAAAAAGGTAGGAGAGACCTGCGTCCTAGACAGGCAGTCACGGAAGACTGCCGAAGGATTGACGCTGGACAGGCATTGGACCATGTTAGGCTGCTGGACCCTGCTCTGGAGGGTGGGGAAGGCGCAGTCTCAGCTCTGACTCTAGAGCACCACAGACCTCTGGGTACTGCAGAAGAGCCTGCTCTGGGGTCTCTAGTCCTCAGAGAGGCCAGAGACACGGGCTCTCAGTCTTAGACACCCCAGACACCGCTGGATGTCGAGGAAGAGCTGAGAACAAAGTGGGGGCCCTTGGGGGCAGTTTGTTCTGCCCTGGGGCTGAAGAGAAAAAAGGAGGCAGAGGAGAAGGCTCTAGGTGGTTCCTGGGTGGGCAAGAGCCCTTGGTCCAGTCTGGTGGAAGATTAGATGCAGCTCTTTAGGGGAAGGCCTATTCATCGCTCCAGAATGGTAAGTCTAAATAAAAGGAGGTTGTCCATGGTTTAGAGCTTTATTGTAGAAAACAGAAAGAAAGAGAAAAGATAGAGAAGTAGAAGCCAGCCATGACCACATTGAGAGAGAGAAGAAGGGATTAGGGGAAGGAGAGTGAGAGGTGGGATTAAGAGAACAAGAGCTTAAGAGAAATACCAAGAGACAAGAGAGAGAAGGGGCCAAGCAGGCCCTTTAGTAGTGGGCTGGGCTACCTAGTTGTTGCCAGGTAACTGTGGGGGTGGAGTCTGGACAGCTTATGTGACTGATGGCCACAGAATTATGGACCTGGGACCTCGTGTCGGGAGGCAATATCTAGGAGCATGGCAAATAGGCCTTCTGTCCCTTGTAGATTAATCTCCTGTGTCTCCGGAGTTTAAACCTAGCTAAACCAGAAAACAGACTGCCTTTCATCGTCCCACACTCCATTGCTTTCCCTACATTTTGGATTTCAAAGCAAGAGTAAAATGGAAGACAAACATCCCCTTTGCTAAATAGTTCTGACAGCACTAAACAATGGCAGACCCCTGGAGGTTTGTGCAATAAGACCATGAGGTGGAAGGCCACCTGGGAACCTTCCAGATGCTGAGGTTATTTCATGGAGTGAGTATGAAAGCAAAGCTCAGTGGATATAAACATATTTTCTTATCAGAACATGGTTCTCTGAAGTAGAAATTACTTCCTAACATTGTACCTACTACCTGAAAGTATGAAACTTCAGAATTTACTCATTGTAATTTTAGTGATTTGCATTTCTATGTGCTACTTAGCCAAAATAAAAAAAAGAAAAAGAAAAAGAAAAAAAAGAAAAATGAGATAGAAAGTATTGAAAGACAAAAATATACGGTAACACGATTTATTAAATATTTTGGTACTTAAAATTCCTGGTTGTATCCAGTGGAAAAAAAGACAGCATTTTCAACAAATGGTGCTGGCACAACTGGCAGTTATCATGTAGAAGAATGCGAGTTGATCCAGTCTTATCTCCTTGTACAAAGTTCAAGTCTAAGTGGATCAAAGACCTCCACAAAAAACCAGAGACACTGAAATTTATAGAGGAGAAATGGAAGACAGTGGGGAAAAGCCTCGAAGATATGGACATAGGGGAATAATTTCTGAACAGAAAAATAATGGCTTGTGCTGTAAGATCAAGAGTCAACAAATGGGGCCTCATAAAATTGCAAAGCTTCTGTAAGGCAAAAGATACTGTCAATAAGACAAAAAGGCCACCAACAGATTGGGAAAGGATTTTTACCAATCCTAAATCTGATAGGGGACTAATATCCAATATATACAAAGAGCTCAAGAAGCTGAATCCCAGAAATTCAAATAACCCCATTAATAAATGGAGTAGAGAGCTAAACAAAGAATTCTCAATGTAGGAATACTGAAGGGCTGAGAAGCACTTGAAAAAAATGTTCAACATCCTTAATCATCAGGGAAATGCAAATCCAAACAACCCTGAGATTTCACCTCACACCAGTCAGAATGGCTAAGGTCAAAAATTTAGGTGACAGCAGATGCTGGCAAGAATGTGGAGAAAGAGGAACATGCCTCCATTGCTGGTGGGATTGCAAGCTTGTACAGCCACTCTGGAAATTAGTCTGGCTGTTCCTCAGAAAATTGGACATAGTACTACCGGAAGATCCAGCAGTACCTCTCCTGGGCATATACCCAGAAGCTGTTCCAACTGGTAATAAGGACACATGCTCCACTATGTTCATAGCAGCCTTATTTAAAATAGCCAGAAGCTGGAAAGAACCCAGATGTCTCTCAACAGAGGAATGGATACAGAAAATGTGGTACATTTACACAATGGAGTACTACTCAGCTATTAAAAACAATGAATTTATGAAATTCTTTGGCAAATGGATATATCTGGTGGATATCATCCTGAGTGATGTAAACCAATCACAAAAGAAGTCATTAGATATGTACTCACTGATAAGTGGATATTAGCCCAGAAACTTAGAATACCCAAGATACAATTTGCAAAACACAAGAAAATCAAGAAGAAGGAAGATCAACGTGTGGATACTTCATTCCTCCTTAGAAGAGGGAACAAAATACTTATGGAAGGAGTTAGAGTCAAAATTTGGAGCTAAGATGAAAGGATTGACAATCCAGAGACTAACCCACCCAGGGATCCATTCCATAATCAGCCACCAAAGCAGACACTATTGCATATGTCAGCAAGATTTTGCTGAAAGGACCCTGATATAGCTGTCTCTTGTGAGGCTATGCCAGTGCCTGGCAAATACAGAAGTGGATGCTCACAGTCATCTATTGGATGGAACACAGGGCCCCCAATGGAGAAGTTGGAGAAAGTACTCAAGGAGCTGAAGGGGTCTGCAACTCTATAGGTGGAACAACAATATGAACTAATCTGAAACCCCAGAGCTCGTGTCTCTAGCTGCATATGTATCAGAAGATGGCCTAGTCAGCCATCATTGAGAAGAGAGGCCCCTTGGTCTTGCAAACTTTTATGCCCCAGTACTGCAGAATGCCAGGGCCAAGAAGTGGGTGTGAGTGGGTAGGGGAGCAGGTCGGGGTGAAGGTATAGGGGACTTTTGGGATAGCATTTGAAATGTAAATGAAAAAAAATCTAAAAAAAAAATGGGAAAAAAAGAGTAAAGGGGCATGAGGAAGTGGAATGGAGCTAAATTCTGAAAAAATATTCTTAGTTGTATCTTAGTATATATTTTAAACTAAAATATTGATCGTTTATTTGTCACTATGATTATAGTAAATTTTTTGGTAAACTGATATCTATTAAATAATTGATAAATGCTTTGTTCATTAATTAGTCCTTGTTTACCTAAATGCTATGATCACCTTATATAAACAAATAAAGAAATGGTTCTCTTTTCTTCCTTTTGAATTTGTTGTTTTTAGGGTTTGACTTTCTTGTGTTCCTAACTTGTTTAACCATGACTGTATAAGCCCTGTAATTGGTTATAAATATGGTAGACATAAGAAACGCTCAGAGAAAGGCATAGTTACTGTATGTATTACAAATAAAATTGAAGAGAATTAAGGTCATTTTTAGCTCAGAATCTGAAAACTAACAATAATGTGGAAGAGCTGTTCAGTGTGTGTGTGTGTGTGTGTGTGTGTGTGAGAGAGAGAGAGAGAGAGAGAGAGAGAGAGAGAGAGAGAGAGAGAGAACAGGTGTGTGTGTGTGTGAGAGAGAGAAAGAGAGAGAAAGGCAGGGAGGGAGGGAAAAGAGAGAACAGGTGTGTGTGTGTGTGAGGGGGGAGAAAGAGAACTGGTGTGTGTGTGTGTGTGTGTGTGTGTGTGTGTGTGTGTGAGTGTGTCTTATGCTACTCATTACATTCTATTACAGAACTATAACATGGACATAAACTATCGCTAGATCAGATGATGTTCTAACGTGGTGCTGATATGTTGAAATCATACCTCTATGATATTTTGTAGAAAGACTGAGAGCCATTAAAACACACATATCAGTGTAACCTTCACTATAGGAAAGTGAACTTGCACCTTAATTGCCAGCAGGTTTTGCATACATTGGATCATGTAAATTGATGTTATATTTTTATTATCCAATACATTACTTTTATCACATGACTCAAAAACCATCTTTATCTGTGTCCTGATTAGTTATAACTACACACCAGTTTTCTTCTTCATCATCAGTTCATTGCCTTTGTAGTTTATCAGATCCACCATCCAGTCACCTGCTCTAAGTAACCAAGCAGGGATGAAGCAAGAGAGAGCATTAAATGGATGAGGTGAGTGGGCTGCGACTGAGTAGCCAGTTAGAATATAATTTAGTAATAAAGAGAGGGTAGTCCGGCATCAGATTTCTGGTGGAGGGACAAATGTACACTAAGTGATAGGAACTGAAGACAATACAGCTCAAAGTCTCAATAACAGCTACTGATGGCTGCACTGTCTCCCCAACCGCCTGATCATAACTCAGCCAGCAGTTAAACAGCTGGGAAGCCCTGTCTCTCTGTCTTATTTCCCCCTGTGTTCCAAGGGCTATAGTAGCAACAGCAGCCTCAGCAGCCAGGCAGCAGGGCTATAGCTTGCAGCCAAGCAGACCGCCGCCGCCTCATCACCACACACACACACACACACACACACACACACACACACACACACACACACACAATTGCACACACTTCCCGAATCAACGCGTTGTCACACAAATCCTGGACCATGACAGATGAGAGAAGAGCAATAGGCACGGACAACAGGTATTTCCTCTCTGACAAATTCAGTTTCATTCCCAATGCTTATTGGTTTGCATAAGGAAAGAAGCCTAAGCGATACCTAGCCTGTGCGGACTACCAGAGGACTGGAGGTGGCCTCGGCAGGGGAGGGTGAAGTGGGAGGAGTGAGATGTGGGGAAGAGAAGAAGCCAAAATTGACTTTCAGGCTCCGGAAGCCTACAGCTCTCAGCCTCCGCTGTTTTTGAGTTGCAAATGATCTGGGAGTGGTGGGTTGCAGGCAGCCCCTGCCATCGCCTGGAAGAAGACTTCCATCTTTCAGTCACTAGTTCCAACGGGCCGTGTGTTCTGGAAGGGGGTGGCAGCAGGGAGGAGGATGCTCTGAGCAGAGTTCTTGAAGCTTTGCTCTTGGGGGAAGCCGGGCTGTGTGGGAGCCTTCTGACTGAGCTGAGAGCGTGTGAATTGGAAAGGATCCTGAGAGCTGGCTGGTCCCAGTTCATCTCCGGAAAAGCTGTCGCTCTCGCTTCAGAGATGCGCCTAGCCTTCGCCTGCATCACGCTGCAGTAAGTTCAACTCAGCACGGTTGGCAGTTTGAGTGGCCTCTGGGTATGTGGTGCGGGGGAAGGGAAGCCGAGAAGAAATGGCGAGGAAAGTTAGGAAAGCAGAGCTTCAGATTTCCCATGCAAATCTGAAAGCATTTTGTGTCCCTCATTTCTGTGCTAGTTATTGGTCGCCTGCTGTTATCTGCAGCAGAGAACCTAATGTTAGCTAAGTAAGTCTGGGGAAAGTGCTCGATTTATTGTGATTCCAGGCAATGAGACTGGCGAGCGAGTGTGACCTCCTGAAAGTTACGGATGAGAGGGAAGGTGGTTTGTGGGGGCGGATGGTGAGGAATCAAAGAAGCCGGCTTCGATTTTTAAATTCCCCGATTGTCCTAAATTCCATTCTAGATTCATTTCCTATTTGTACATAAACAAACAAACAAAACACGCACGACGTTTCCTTACTTTTATAACATTAAAACTAAAGATGAACTAGATCTATAGCTAGCTGCTTAATGACAGTCTGGGCGACACGGATGATCTGGCTAAACATTCAGGTTGTTCTCTGTGGGTGGGGTGAAGAGCCTCCTAGGTTCTTACTGCTACCATCGTCTCCAGCTCCTAACCAGTATCATCTGAAATACTTATGATTTGAAAGGGACGATTTTACATGAAGATGCCATTGTACTTAGCTACTTAACAGGGCTGTGTTCGCTGGCAGAAGAAAACGAAGGCTAAAGAACTTTCCAAAACAACTCCAGCCAGTTTATTCAAAGTGCAGATAACCAACTCTTTTAAAAATAGGTCAGCATGGGCCAGCCTATTGTAAAGCAAATTAGCGAATAAATAAGGAGTTTGGCAGAACCCTAAAGGTCTTTTCTGAAAGGAAAGTAGAAATAATTAACTTAAAACAGTTGGGATTATCTGACCAGTTTTTCTCTTATGGAAAATCGAACCCCCAACACATTTTCTTTTTTTTTTTTTTAATGACAGGAAAAACACAACAGAAACGAGAAATAAAAGAATATCATAATTAGAAAAGATCTTCCACTTAGTTGAAGGCTTGCTGGAGAAATGACGGTTTCACTGTATTTTATTCCAAGAAATATTATAGTTACAGCGGAAGGTACCTAAAGCAGACTCCAGGACTCCAGAATCTTCCAACAGACAACTGCATATAAACTATCATGGGCTTCGTAGGTCAAAGTGGTTTTGAACTTTTGAGGTAAAGTCTGTGGCCAGACAGGACTTACACCTGTTCTCCTACCCAGCTCTAAAACAGAAGAACTGTTGAATTTGAGGCCAGACCAAGTTACACAGGTATTTCTAGATTATGGAGTGTGACACTGTCTAAAAAATTAGAAAGAGAATATACTAAAATTAGTAATTGTGAAACGCGATGTAATTCTGAAATCTGCTGTTATGATAAAATAGGAAATCCAGGGCTGCATTTATCCTGCCAGTTTAGTTTAAAATTGTCTGACTCTTTCCCTAAATCATCCAATCTATTACTTTATTACAAATAAGTCAGGTCAAGGAGTAATGAGAATTGTTTTAACTAGTCAGCTACTCATCTCCGAATTCTCTAAATAGAAAGGCTCACTCAGTGTTTGGGCAATTTTTGCTCTTGCAATATTCAACTATTTAGGGGTCCATTCTGTTTATCAAAAACTTCCATGCATAATCTCTAAATTTAACTCTGAGTAGCTTATGACCCAGGAAATATGCTTGTCATGGTTCTACATATGCAGGGTAAATGTTTTACAAAGCAATAAAGAGAGAGAGAGGAGAGAGAGAGAGAGAGAGAGAGAGAGAGAGAGAGAGAGAGAGAGAGAATGAGAGGGAGAGAGAATGGGAGAATAAGAGGGAGAGAGAATGAGAGAGAGAGAATGAGACACACACACACACACAGAGAGAGAGAGAGAGAGAGAGAGAGAGAGAGAGAGAGAGAGAGAAAATCCTTACTGTAAGAATATGTGGTGGTGAGTTTCCAAGCATTTCCATAACACTATGACGACAGACACTGAGTACTTGAAATCAGATATTCAGCTAATTGAAAAAAAACCTGGCTAAGAATCCCACAGCCATCTATCAAGAGTTCTTCAAGAAAGAAGCTTATTGGAGCCAAGTTATAGCCATGTGCTTACTCCATGCTTCAGAATTTTTTTTCATACTGCAAGAGGACAGTATTGTATCTGGGAAGATTATAGTTAAAAGTACTTTGTAGAGATCTTATTTTAATTTTTAAACCATTAGCAAAATTTGTTGCGACCGTGCCTGGCCGAGGCAAGAAGCTTGTGACTCACACTTTGCCTTGCATGCTTTTGAAAGAAAGAAATATTTGTCGTCAGAAATCTCAAAGTTAGTCCCTGAATCTAAATCTACCTACTAATAACAACTGGGGCTATACACAGGCAAGGGAAACCATTTGAACATTATCCTTTCCTGGATGGCTTCTGGATCAGAACTGTGCTTGTCTATGCATGACAGCTACAGAACCTCCACAGAAGCAATACCTCCAGCCAAGAGCACCTGCCCAGGGGAAGCTTCAGGCAAAGTTGGGGATGATATTCTTTTCCAAGTCCTGTAGGATTTTCTCTTTCCTGAAACCCTGACATGAAGTTTAACCTCAAATAAGAGTTCTGTGGGTAAAGCATTTTGAATGAGTTATTTTATCAACGGTGTAGAAGCTATAGAAGGAAGATATTTTCTACCACGTAAAAGAAAATCCAACCCAGGGTTGAATTAAAAAAGAATATATTGAAAGTAATAGAGTTGACAATGGTAGGCTGTGATAACCTCCATGGTGTGCCTCCCACTCCTAGTCACACTGCTACCTGTTCTATTAAGAAAGAATTGTGCTGTGACGCAGTTGGCTTCAGTGTATCCTTTTTGAAGGGGCTGAGAGTTGGAGGTACTTGAGAAATCATGCTAGGTAAGAGAGATTGCCTTGCTCTCTTTGTACTCAAGATTCAAACCACAAGAATTGGAATCTCACTTGACCCCAAGTCTGAACTTGGCATAGTCACCATTCCAATTTCTGGCTTTACAAACTGTGGAAACAAAACTGGGCTGGGTGCCAGGAATTAGAAGATGAAGGAGCTAATACGGGAGAAAATGGTCTGAAAGTTCCAAGAGGGAACTCCTCCATAGGCCATAGGCGGCTGCTGGATAAATGTGGGTACCTCTTTTATCCCGTGAGACATGGAAATAAAAGTTCTTTGGGATGTATTTGTGGTAGACTTCAAAGTCAAGGATAGAGCAGAGACTCAGACATAGCCTATGAAGTTTGGTTATAAAAATTAATTAGTGTTCCCTTTGGGCAATCCTTATTAAAAAAAAAAAAAGGAAACTGATAAAGAATACTGTGTGGACGGGCCAGGTGACAAGATGAAGTGATGACAACATGGAATACCTCTGCTTCTTGCATAATCATTTCCTAAAAATTTGCCAGGAAACTAAAGGCCACTTTTACCTAATGAGGATAAAACCAAAATGATTCCCTTGGGTAAACTGTCACATGTGAAGGAGCGTAACCTGGCTACTGTCACTTATCTTCTTCCCACAGATGAGAAAACAAGTAAGAGTCCCTGAAAATGTTATAGGCTTAGAGCCAAACCATATTCCAGGATTGGTCTTTCTCAGCATGCTAAATTTAAACAGCAGACTTTTATTTTTCCTTATGGGTTATCTGAGCCATGAAATGAAGGGTTCGCCTTTTAACAGGAAGTTTGCATTGCATGGTAAATTTAAAGCACAGTGTCCTTGACTTGGTCAATTTTGACTGCCAGCTGCCAATCATACTAAATGCAAGGAGTAAAAGCAAATATAGACTCAAATATCAGAAAATAGAGAAGAGTGCTCTATAAACAGGGTTCATTCTCTAGCACTATTCTCATGTGTGTGTGTGTGTGTGTGTGTGTGTGTGTGTGTGTGTGTTTGTGACTGGGAAACATGAGTGTATGTGTGTGATAGTGGGATGCAAACATCCCTTTGGTCCTGACTCTTGTCATTTGTAACATGTCTTGTTGGGAGTGGAAACTG
This sequence comes from Mus musculus, assembly GCF_000001635.26. Lineage (NCBI taxonomy): Eukaryota > Metazoa > Chordata > Mammalia > Rodentia > Muridae > Mus > Mus musculus. The sequence continues at coordinate 37,884,978 of NC_000078.6, forward strand.
TGTTGAGAGTTGACTTTTAAACAGCCACTAATAACTTAAATACAATGGCAGTGGCTTTTATGCACTGTGCCCTACATGACAGTGCTTTTACAAGCATCATACATGTAATTCTCACTATAACCTTATCTTGACAATCCTACCCATATTCTTCCTTCCCATTATATAAAGGAGCAAACTGAAGAATATAAATGAAGAAGGGTCAAGTAACTTTTACCACAGTTACAAGTTGGTAGATATAAATGTGAGTCTTGAATCCAGACTGTCTGGCTCTGCAAGTCATACTTTTAAACAAGAAGCTGCAAACTTACTAATAAGCCCTGGTCTTATTATAACCCTGAGAATATACACTATTCTCACCTCCATTGTTTCTGCTTACATTTCCTCCTCTGTCTGTAGTTTATTTCTAGGCAAACAAACTCTTCTTGGTTTTTCTGCACACTGAAATGTTTCACTTCAAGGTGCATCTTAATATTTTAAATTTCTACTTTAACATGAGAAACACTGTGGATTCTGTCTGGATTCTAACCACTGGCTTTACAGTCTGTGGGGTTACTCTAATTTGTGCTTGTCAATAAAGGCAGAAATTATTTGGTTTCTTCACTGAAGACAGAAGCTAAGACTACTTGTTTATTTTCAGAATTGTACTGCTTTACAGGACACAGTTTTGGAGCTTAATAAGAACTTGATATAATCAACTGAATTCAGCACCTTGAATAATAGGGAAACCCACTTGTATAATGGGTAAAACTAATATCCTCAATAAATCAGAAAAGTCATATTTCAATATAAGGTCAGAGGCAGACAAATAACTGGGATAAGGAAGACATAAAAACACGATAAAATCATTTAAACCACATTTAGTTCCCTCTGTAGTTTGGGTTGTGAATCTATTATGCTAAATTCTTGGGACTTAAAGTGTACTTCATATTCTGGGAGAGATATTTCTCTGCATTGATAAAATATCTTGGTGGATGGGACTTGCATCAAAGCACAAAATTAATTTCTTATGCCCAATTTGTAGAAATAGCGTGAAGGTTAGTTTACATGGTATTCTCTGTATAGCTGTGTTTTGACTTTGCATGTTTTTTGAGTTAGGTGTGGAAATCTCTATCTATGTTTCAGGTCTCCACTTAGGAAGCTCCTAATTCCTGGGTATTTTAGATTTCTTATTATGTTTATGGGATAGATATAATATGATAAATTAATATATTATCTTCAAATCACAAATTAAAATTATTTTTGACATCTAATTTGGGGGGTTGAAATATTAATTTATCTTTGGACAGAAAATAAAACCAAATGCTGGAATAATGACATCAAAGGAGCTCTGTCCTTTGTTAGTAGCATGAAGTTGAAAACACTTCATTTATTTGGAGACAAGTTGTCAAATAGTGCAAGTTGGTCTCCAATTCATGACGTAGCTGAAGGCAACATGAAATGTCTGATATTTCTTACTTCACTTTCTAATGCTGACATTGTGTTGTGTACCACATCTGGTATATGTGGAGCTCAAAATCAACCAGGACTTCTAGCAAAGTAAGCAAGCACTCTATTGTCTAAGGTACATCCCTGGCCTGAAACAAAGCTTCAAGATTGTTTTTTTTTTTTAAGATTTATTTATTTATTATATGTAAGTACACTCTAGCTGTCTTCAGACACACCAGAAGAGGGCATCAGATCTTGTTATGGATGGTTGTGAGCCACCATGTGGTTGCTGGGATTTGAACTCCGGACCTTTGGAAGAGCAGTCGGGTGCTCTTACCCACTGAGCCATCTCACCAGCCCCTCAAGATTGTTTTATGTCTTAGATTTACTGGAGAAAAACTTTGTAGACAGTTTTAATCTAACCATACATAACCCATGAACATGCTGTTCATGTCTGTCAGCAGAACTTTGCATTCAACATTACCACCAGAGAATTAAACCATGGTTAATAAAGGGAAAATCAGTCTTCAATCTGTCTTCCAGAGAAGTGCATTTAGTTCTTGTGATAATTTAAATTCTATTTTTTTCTTTACATATTTAAACCCATGACTACGTGAATTGGACCTAGCACATGGCTTTTCAAGTGGGAGGCTTGTTTCATAGTTCCTTCTGAGGTCAAATCATTCTACACTATTCTTCTCTCTAATGCCCATAAATCAGTTACCACATACGAATTTTAATCAGTAGGAGGACAGGTCGGAAGAGAAGTGTGTTAGCTATTTAAAATGTCTTTAGAGTTTCATTAAATGAGTAATCACAGTATGATGTTCCCCTAGCAAAGCAGCTGGTCCTTGGTTTATAATTTATTTTCTTTGCCTTTAGATAATTCCACATTTTGATTGTTCATGATGAGATAGAAATATAGATAATGGTTTGGAAAAAATCAACCTCACATAAAACTGCTCAATATGCAAATATGCTAATTTGAATTTCTTTTCATTTATTTCTTACAAATTGTGAAATAGAGTTTAACATTTCTGACTCTGTTCAAAATGCCTGCCTGGACTCAATACTTAATGTTATATTAAACATCAGTCTAATATTTAAATGTGGCTCAGATTTCTTTTAAAATAACCAAGATAAAAATAAAACCCACTACATATAAATATTTGCTTTAAGTGTTTATGTTGAGACTTTAGAACGTCTCATAATAAATATGCAAAATATATGGGGTAGTACAGAGGGGAGCATCCAAGAGGAAAGGGTTTTGTGAGCTCAAAGTCTTTCCCTTCCATCTTCAGTACCCACATGGACCAAAGCATGATGCTTTGCCTTTGTAACTCCAGTGCTGTGAGTGGCAGAGACAGGGATCCTCCTGTCTCTAAGAACTCACTGTCCTCCAGGAACTCACTGGTCAGCCAGTCTAGCTGAATCCGTTAACTCTGGATTCAGTAGACAAACAAATAAACAAACAGACAAATAAGTAATGGTAAGCTATACAGTAAGACACTGGAAGTCAACTTCTAGCCTCCACCCCCACACAAATATGCACACATCCATACGCATGTACAAGCATATACCCTCTACAATTATACCGCACATGGCACACACACATCCACTCACACATATACAAATGCCCCGCTTATACACATTTGTACAGATATGAGAGAAAGAGAGAGTGAGAGAGAGAGAGAGAGAGAGAGAGAGAGAGACCACAGACAGAAGGGTGAATCACATTAGCTATTTCTAGTCCCACGTGACTTGGAATCTTGTTTCAGATGTATTAAGAAAAAATGTCCTAAAGGGACTCTAAATGTATACAGCCCTTATTTTTCTTTATATTAATTAAATTAGTGATACTTGCAAAGTTATTTACCATCTTACATTTTCTTTCTATACTGTCTTCATTATTATTTTACTCAAAATGATTTTCTTGAAATATTTAAAAAGAGGTTACTGATAACGCAGTAAATCAGAAATGCATTATAAACTTCGCCCCAAGGGGTAAAGACACTGGAAGTCTTTGGAACACACAAACCTCAGAAATCATAATTTGTCACACCATTCTAAAACTACGATGAGAGCTCTTTCATTTTTCTTTCTAACATTCTGAAAACACACTCATGCTGTACACTGAGTATATCAGATAGCATTCTGTTTTGGTCTATATTGATTAGTCTGCTGTTGTTACCTATGTGTATCTCTTATGTGAGGAAAGCTATTGTCCAGACAGACAGCCTTTGAGTTATACATAAACCAAAAGAAATGGAGTGTGCTATGGGAAACCATTACAGAACTCTTGACCTGAAAACAGAACCTGAAGAAAGATGAGTTGGTGGTTTATTCAGCAACCTGTTTTGCTGACACAGAGAACATAAGGGAGAGTTTCTTCCTTGGCTGTTCACCAAATCTTCTCTTTGCTGGCTAATGAAGAGTGGGAGACCTGGAAAAGTCTCACTTGCCTGGACTTTCTTCAAGTGGATTTTGAATTCTGTAAAAAAAAAAAAATAGCCAGTTAATTCTGGGATGTTTAAGGGTTATTTGAATGGAGTTACTAAGATTGCCACATCAAGAGACAGACACATTAACACCATGCCCCTGTATCTGATTTTATTCTTCAGCCATGGATAGGTTTCCTTGTGAAGCATTCTGCCAGGGTCAGCAAAGGATGAGTCAGGAAATGAAAGAAATCCTTACAGTGCTAAAAGTTGCCATAACTCTAGTAACTTGGGCCCAAGGATACATACATAATACGGAGCCAAGTACATGATTTACTCATATAATCTTACTTTGATAAGAATTAAGAGCTGATGCTAACAACAGGGGAGCCAAGTCGCATGGAAAGAATCTAGTTGCCAGAACCATTAGGATGAAACTCTCAAAGCTACCTGCCCCACTCCATTCTGTTGCGCTTCCTTGTGGTTCTGATCTATGTAGCTTGCAGCGAGGCTAGAAGGTGACAGTGAGTTCAGGGGATTCCACCTAAGCTGACGTAATCATTTAGACCAAAGTTGATGCCTTCACGGTTAATCGCATTCTCTGAATTATTAAACAGAACGTTTCCATTCAGTCAAAAACATGACTCCTACATTACCTTCTCTTTTCCCTTTATATTATGGAATTATTCAGCTTTAGACAGCTTTGGAAGAATAGAAAAATGCAAGTACTTAATGTTGCTTAGTAACTTCTCTCATCTGTCATTTAGAGCGGCACATTAACAACTGTAACTTCCCCACACTTGTCCCAAATTACTAGAATCAAGAGAGAGCACACAGCTGATGAGTCACTTTGCTATCCTGCTGTTCTTAATAAGAGATCTGGATACCAGGATGGGTGTTCTATTGTTACATAAGCTTGTTTGTCGCAGCATATGTTAGAACTTTCTATTTGCCAAACAGAAGTCCCTGCTTGTCACCTGTTAAAGAGGGGTAGCATAGAACCCATTCAGAGAGCAATCATTTCTACTTGTTTAAAGCAGAGATTCTCAAACTGTGGGTCACAACCCTTTTCACAGGGTTCTCCTTTCCATCTGCATATTAGATATTTACATTATGATTCACAGCAGTAGCAAAATCACAGTTCTGAAGTTGGAATGAAGATAATTTTATGGTTTGGGAATCACCACAACATGAGGAACTGTATTAAGAAGGGGTTGCAGTGTTAGGAAGGTTGACAACAACTTGTCAAGTCTCTAGTTTGGAATATGCTCTATACAAAACTAAAAACTCATGGTTTTGTAGAGAGAAGTACTAAGGTTTTGATCTTATATTGGAAATCTTTTCTGTCTATTGATGAAGCTTTTATCCAAGTTACCTGGGTGCCTACTTGTATGGCATTTGATGCTTAACAGAGGTTTTTATCAGTATAAGGATACTTCTTATGGAAAGATCTTATATTTGACTTTAACTTTAAAATATGTTTTAACAAACGGACTCTCATTCATAGCATTAGTGATGCAGTTAAACAAAACCGAGGATCTGTTATATTTGATGTAGTTTTCATTCATTAGTAGCACCATGTTGATCAGAATTTCTTCTCAAATTATAAATACCAAGGGCGCATTGAAGTACTGCTTCCGACACAGTATGTGTTAGAGTCTGTAGGTAGAAGTTTAAGTGCAAACCTCCCCAATGTTAATCACAGGGTCTCTCATCCTGGGAACATCTACTAAAATGTCTTTGAAAATTGGAGTTAGAAAGTTAAAAAGTACTGACTTATCAGCATTCAACTATCCATTCAAAACATATTTAGTCCCTATGTTGCATTAGAATACATGATGATGGAAATAAAATTATAACTCTAGTCTGACCTTGATGCCATGGGGATGCTAAATTCAGATGTAGAAGAAAACACATAGATGTAGAAATTAGAAAACTTCAACCTATGTGTAGTGATGTGTGCAGCCCCCTGTAGTATAGAAGTCAAAGAGAGAGAAGAGTGATAATTAGATTATTACAGTCTGAATTGAGTATTGAGAAATTATGAATTCATTTTAAAAAGGAAAAGGCACTTATAAAGAAATATCTAGTGATCATTTTTCTCTTATTTCTTTATGAATACCACTGTGTCTGTCATTTTAGGCAAGTATAACTCTTGAGTGAGCAGTGACCTATAATGAACAAACAGATGAGAAGAGTAAATCAACAAAGAAGGATTCATTTGTTTATTTGACTGGTAATTGAAATGTTTGGTATGGATCTGAATACCTGGGAAAATGCTAGAGAGACTAATGATAATATCAATAAATAATTTTGATGCATTTTAATATGTTTGTAGTAGAATAGCTTGCAAAGATTGAAAATATATTGTCACAGAGAAAAACACGCAAACAGACAGACAGATACACAGACACACACACAGACACACACACACACACAGACACACACACACACAGACACACAGACACACACACACACACACACACACCAGAAATCAGTGGAATTCTAAAGGCCAGGTAATAATGTCCGATAACAAATGAAAAGTGATTGCCTCTGTTGGCTGTTACTGAGACTAACTGAGACAAGGACTGAAAATACAGCAGGCATATTTGAGCACAGGGAGTTTCCTGGTTATCTGAAATTGTAACATCATGGGGTAGAAATCAAAGCCTAGATGAAATGTTCTGAGTGAGAAGGCGTTCGGGAGAGGAGTTCCTGACTCATTTCACAGTCTATGGAAGTTTGAGAAAGGAGCTGTTTCTTGAGAATAAGTGGGTTTGCAGTAACTTTTTTCTCTTTGAGATGGAATATTTTTTAGTGTTTCTACATAGACACCAGAAGATGAGCATGGAGAAGATAATTTACAAGAGAAGAATAGTTAATGCATATCCAGGGATGTGGTCTTTAGTTTCTAAAACTTATACGGATATTGTTTGTCTTTCACATGGGGGGACATTCCTGTAGAGCAAAGTCAGGGGCAGGTCACAGTTGAAACAGACATGCAAACTTGAGGAAATCTCTGGAACTTTAGTTCACCTGTCAGAATTTTAATAAGCTGGAGAGTGTTTATAAGTTTGAAATGTGAGAGAAGTTATTTACCAGAGCCATACGGAGTGCTGGTCTAGGTTGGAAGGGCACTGTTTGAGTAGGTGGTCATTAGTTTACAGTGAAAACAGTTTACCACAAAGTGCAACTCAACTAGGTTGCTTAACAAGAGGCATAGCAAATGTAAATAAATTGATTGGTGTTTGGTTTTCTTTTTCCTTGAACTTAAATGCCCTACCTCCCTACCGGCCAGCATCTCCTGTCATCTTCCTTCTTTTTCCTATTGATTTGGAAACCTGAATGGCTGTGTTCTGTCAACACATCTCTTGTTATCATTACTACTGGTTAAAGTGTGGAGACTGAGAAGTCAGTTGCTTAACTGGACACCATTTCTGCCCTGACAAGTCCTCTTCATTATTATCCACTGGTTACTGACCACTCAGTTCATCACGTGGAAAGGTGTATGCAATGGATGCTGTCCTTACCTCCAAGAACCAGTGCTTGCGCTGACATTGTATCTGTCCACTTAACCATCCAGACAGACCTACTATACAACTCCAATATCTGTCTCCCCAAATCTTCACTTCCTGTACTCATTTTCTACCATTTTTCATTTGACCAAAGTGACTCAACCGAGCATTCTGCCTGTGCCTTCCCACCTAGGTTTTTTAATGTTGCTCAAAATCACAGAGCCGTGAAAACTGGTGTCTTAATAGATTTGTGATCACTCTTCTCAGTAATTCTCCTAAGCACCCGCACTGTGTTTTCTTTCCCATTCTCTGCGGCAGCATCTACATAAGCTTTGCCACGCCTGAAGTGAATGCTTCATTAAAACAAAAGGCATTTTAACAGTGTTCTCACTGTGCTGCTTTTATTTTTCTAGCATTTGAACATTTAAGTTAAACTTATTATTATAAATGGAAAATCGCTGTAATTCGCTGTAGTTTAATCTTTCCTGCCTGCCTCTGCCTTGCTTGAGTCTTTTCCTGCTTACAGCACTCATGCCTCATGGTTACTCTCTCACACCTTGCACTTTTCCTGTGTCTTCAACTCTTTAAGTATACATAAAACAAAAATGAAGCCTTCTTCGATGGTTTGGAAAGTCCCTGGTACAAACCAGGCATTCAAAAATGACTGGGTTAAAAGCTGTCTGAATTATGCTGCTCCTCTCTTTATTGGCAATACTTCATTATTACCTCATTATTGTTTCTCTGGGCCAACAATGTTTTCACCTTTTAGTATGCTTAGGAAGGTGTTTGCCACTCATCTTTCCCCCCAATTGATAGTGAACAGTAATAAGTGTATTTGTTTGCTGTGAAGATTCGTTGAGTGAATGAGATTATTTTTTAGTTTGCCTGAATAAAGTGATTAAAACTTTATTTTCAATATTTATTGAATTTTCAAAATTTTAACTATTTAAGTTATATGTTGTCATTGTGGATATGCAATGTGAGTATGTGTACTGTGTGTGTGTGTGTGTGTGTGTGTGTGTGTGTTGTGGGTATGCATATGGTATGTGTGGGTATGCATACAGTGTGTGTGTGTGTGTGTGTGTGTGTGTGTGTGTGTGTCCGTCCATCCGAGCACCATGTACTTATGCACACATGTGTTCGAAGACCAGAGATCAAACGGTAGTGCTGTTCCCAAGGACAACAGTCTACTTTCTGTTTTGACAAGGATTCTCATTGGAACCTTAGACTTAGAATTAGGCCAACTTGGCTAGTTCATTCTTTCCTTCCTCAGGGTTAGGGTTATAACTGTTTGCCACTATACCCTACTTGTCTATGAGGATTTGGGGAGAACAAACTCAGGTCTTTTTGCTTGCCTGGCAAGCACTTTACAAAAAGAGTTCTCTCTCTCTCTCTCTCTCTCTCTCTCTCTCTCTCTCTCTCTCTCTCTCTCTCTCTTTCTCTGTCTCTCTCTCTCTCTCTCTCCCTCTTTCTGTCTTTCTCTCTGTCTGTCTGTCTGTCTCTCTCTCTCTCTCTCTCTCTCTCTCTCTCTCTCTCTCTCTCTGTGTGTGTGTGTGTGTGTTTGTGTGCATATGTTCAATTGTAAACTTGGATATAAGGGAAGGGAAGGACAGTTGTTTACATGATTTGACCCAAACAATCATGGAGACCATGAGGATTCCTGGGAGTAAAGAGAAGGTTTGAAGGTCACACAAACAGAGAGAATGGAGAATAGATTGGTGCCACATCACTTCCTTTTTTTCTCATATTTATTTACCTTATGCATATGAGTATACCGTAGCTCTCTTCAGAGACACCAGAAGAGAGCACAAGAACCCATTATAGATGGTTGTGAGCCATCTGGTTGTGGTTGCTAGGAATTGAACTCAGGACATCTGGAAGTAACTGCTTTTACCCTCTGGGCCATCTCTCTAGTGCCACATCACTTCCTTAGTATCTTATGTCAGTGTTGATGTGCCACTACTAATACAGAGTATTTCACCAGCCATGTCAACTTTTTCCTATTAGTAAAGGAATGCTTGTATTTGATTCAGTTTGGATCAGAAGTAGATAGATATTCACTTGTTTAGGTTGTTGAGTTCTTAAAACCTCCCCCTCTCTTCCTGCTTTTCTTTCTTTCCATCCTTTTCTTTCCAAAGAAATTTCCCTCATGAAGGTATCTTGAGAAGGAAGCCATGGTCTGCTTCTAACCTCATGTTTGAATACACTTGCTAACCTTAGGTCAATTATATTGCAAATATGCTATTTCCTCTTTGCTGTAGTCTCATAGGTAATAGAATCCAGTTGTCTCTGACCCTCTCAATAACTTTTGAATTTTAACATTCATCGGTGTTTTACCTAAATAATATAAATAAGGTTAGGCATGACCTGAAAAAGTATAATTAGTCTTTTCTTAGTACAGTGTAGTATATGCCCTCATTATTTTATCTGTGACATTTAAAGAATATAATTTTAGATGGAAATGAAATCTATATGGAATCGAAACTACCAAACCAAAATATCCTGTTAGATTTTATAGTGAGGTGAATTATTATAAACTGACATGTAGGGTGGGTGCATGTATGGGTGTGTGTTTGTGTGTGTGTACACCATTAACTTTTTCTTAGGTTTTAGGCATTTGCAGAGACATAGGCAAATGCATTTCAGTACAATAAGAGAGGAAAAAAATGACAATATAATTTTAATCTTGGGTAAATAACTTCCTTGATAGCTCTCAACTGAAGATAGTTTTACTTTTGTTTGGTGAGAATCCCCTCTGTTCTATGTTGTCCAAATAGCAGTAATTTGGCTATTTTTTTAAAAAAAAAATCAAGTAAAAAATTACTTCCTTATATTAGGACTCTTTTTTTTCCCTCCATATTTGTTTTAGTTGCTAAGTGATTGAGTATAAGTGATTATTTGATTCCTGTGAAGACTTTCTTTCTGCCTGGATAATGAATAGGATATTGCTGGCCTAATACAGCTTAGGGATTGTTCGTTCCTGGCCAGTTTGATGAGTAACCCTAGCTTTCTAAATTGAGCACTAATACATTCACTGAGCTGATTTTCCTGTCTCTTTCCAAAGGGGTGGTGGGGATGGGGTAGGAGATAGCCTATAGCCATCCCTACTACCCTGGAAGCACTAAGGGATAAGACACAGAAGTATCTTTAATCAGAGCAACAGAACTCCCCCCAAATAAAGGGGTGCAGGACAGGGCCTCTCATCCAGAGGGCTCCAGACACTCCAACTGCCTTGATCTGAATTATGATGGCTAGAAGGATTCTCACCTCGGTGAGGGAAGCCAGTAGCACTGAACTGTGGGAAAACAAAACGAAACAAAACAAAACAAAACAAAACAAAACAAAACAAAACAAAACAAAACAAAACAAAACACCTAGTGTGGAATAAAGCAAAGCCCCCGAGAAGATCCACTTACTTCCAATCTTAGTCTTGTGTTTATTCCGTGTAAGGATTATTTCGTAGTTTGCTAGAAAACCAGTCTGAATGGTAAACAATCTGAGTCATGGACCTCATTCTTGCCAGTTGTGAAGCCTGAACCAGCCTTTCTGTTCTGACTAGTTTATAGAACCAATGATAAGAATTCCTTTACTGGACCAGCTCATGGATTCCTTGCATGAACAGTGAGGGCCATGAGCACTGTCTGGTGCCAGTTCTCATATGCTCTTCTTTATTTATCCTGTGCACACTGAGGTGCAAATTATCTTATCCTGTTAACCTTCCCAAGGTCACCAGGACAGGTAATGCCTCACAAGTGGCATTTATACACTTGTTCTCTCCACATTCAAGTTTCACTAAAATTATGAAAACTGCTGACTACAAGGAGTCAAGTTCGAAGCTTAATCTCATACCAACATTCTGCCTCCAGTTTTAGGAACACTGAGGATGAAGGTTGAAAATCAAGAGAAATTTGAGAAATCTGCAAGCATTCTCTTTCGATTCCTTGAGTTTTTATTTGCATGTCACCTTCAAGTCACACTAGTTCTACCAGTGATGTTTTCATTTTGTTTTCTCTCTCTCTCTCTCTCTCTCTCTCTGTGTGATTATTTTATTTATTTATTTGCATTTCAATCATTGTCCCACCTTCCACTCACCCCTCCCACAGTACCTCATTCCATACCTTCTCCCCCTTCCCTCCCACAGGGTGCTCCCTCCACCAGGCTTCCCCCTTCCCTGGGGCCTCAAATCTCTCAAAGATTAAGTGCATCTCCCACAGAGGCTAGCCCAGGCAGACCTCTGATATATAGATAGAGATAGATATAGAGATAGAGATAGAGATAGAGATAGAGATAGAGATAGAGATAGAGATAGAGATAGAGATAGAGATAGAGATAGAGATAGAGATAGATAGAGATAGATAGATAGATAGATAGATAGATAGATAGAGAGAGAGAGAGATGACATAGAGATATAGAAAGATAGAGATAGATATAGAGATATAGAGATATAGAGATGAGAGAGAGGTGTGTGTGTGTGCTGCCTGGTTGGTAGCTCAGTCTCTCAGAGCCCCCTGGATTCTGGGTTAGGTGAGACTGCTGGTCTTTCTATTGGGTTACTCTCCCCTTCAGCTTCTTCAATCCTTCCCCAAATTCAACCACAAGGTTCCCAGACTTCAGTCCAATTGTTGGGTGTATCTATCTCGGTCAGCTGCTGGGAGGGTCCCACAGGGGACAGCCATGCCAGGCTCCTGTCTGCACTTCATAGCATTAGTAATAGTGTCAGCCCTTGGTGAGCCCCCATGTGATGGATCCCCAGTTGGGCAGATTGTTGGTTTCAGTCTTTTCTCCATTTTTGTCCCTGAAGCCCTTTTAGACAGGAACAGTGCTGGGTCAGAAATTTGGACTGTGGGTTAGTAACCCTGTCCCTCTACTTGGGGTCCTGTCTATCTACAGGAGGTGCATTCTCTGGACGTAGAGTTCCCTCTCTCCAATGTTGGCCATTTTGGCTAAGGACACCTCCATTGAGTTTTGAATGTCTCTCACCTCCTGGATCTGGGGTTTCCCTAACACACACACACACACACACACACACACACACACACACACACACACACACACACAAACACACACACCCCACCTCCTTACCTCACACTCCCACCCACACCACCAGGTTGCGTATTTCAATTCATTCTACTGTCCCTCTGGGCTTCTCGAATGTTCTACTCCACCACATCAGACCTTGTTTCCCCTTTGCCCTCCTCCCATCTCCACCCAGGTCCCTCCCTCTATCTGCCTCCCATGTTTATTTCCCTTCTGAATGGGACTGAATGATCCTCACTTGGGCCTTTCTGCTTGTTAAACTTCTTATGGTCTGTGTCATAGGTATTCTGTTTTGTTTTGTTTTGGCTAATATCCACTTACTAGTGAATACATACCATGCATGTCTGAGTTTCCTCACTCAGAATGATATTTTCTAGTTCCATCCATTTGTATGCAAAATTCTTGGTGTCCTCCTTCTTAATAGCTAAATCATATTCCATTGTGTAAATGAACCACAAATTTCCCTTAGTTGAGGTAAATCTGGGTTGTTTCTGGCTTCTGGCTACTATAAATAAGGCTGCTATGAATATGGTGGAGCATGTATCCTTGTAGTATGGTAGGGTATCTTTTGGTTATATGCTGAGTCTTATAACCAAAAGAGTGGTATAGCTGGGTCTTCATGTAGAACTATGTCAAAATTTCTGAGGAGCCGCCAGCCAGACTGTTTTCCAGAGTGTTTTTACCAGCTTGTAATCAATCCCACCAGCAATGCAGGAATGTTCATCTTTCTCTACATCCTCACCAGCATGTACTGTCATCTCAGTTTTTGATCTTAGTCATTCTGATTGGTGTGAGCTAGAATCGCAGGGTCATTTTCATTTGCATTTCTCCAATGACCAAGGACTTTGAATATTTCTTTAAGTCTTTCTCCACCATTTGAGAGTCTTCTGTTGTGAATTTTCTATTTAGCTCTGTACTCCATTTTTAATTGGTTACTTGATTTTTTTGGATGTTAACTTCTTGAGTTCTTTATATATTTTGGATACTAACCCTCTATTGGATGTAGTGTTAGTAAAGTTTTTTTTCCAGTCTCTAGGTTGCTGATTTTCCCTACTGAGGTGACTTTTGCTATACAGCTTTTCAGTTTCATGAAGTCTCATTTATCAATTCTTCATCCTGAGCCATTGGTGTTCTGTTCAGGAAAATTCCCCCTGTGCCAATGAGTTCGAGGCTGTGTCCCAATTTCTCTTCTATTAGATCCATTATATCTGGATTTATGCTGAGGTTCTTGATCCATTTGGCCTGGAGCTTTGTGTAGGTGATAAATATGGATCTATTTCATTCTTCTAGGTATAGACTGCCAGTTAGACCAAGACCATTATTGAAGATGTTTTTTTTTTTTTCCCCACTGTAAGTTTTGGCTTCTTTGTCAAATAGCAGGTGACCGTAGGTGTGTAGGTTTACTTCTGGGTCTTTCATTAAATTCCATGGATTGACCTGCCTGTTTCTGTACAAATACCTTGGGTTTATTTTTCTATTTTTATTATCATTATTACTTTGTAGTACAACTTTAGGTCAGGGATGGTGATTCCTCAGGAAGTTCTTTTATTGTTGGAAATAGTTTTGGCTACCCTGGGATTTTGTCTTTCCTTATGAAGTTGAGAATTATTCTTTCCATGTCTGTGAATGATTGTGTTGGAATTTTGATGATGATTGCATTGAATCTGTACATTGCTTTTGGCAAGATGTCCATTTTCACTATGTTAACCCTACCTGTCAATGAGCATGGGATATCTTTCCATCTTCTGCGGTCTTCTTAGATTTCTATTCTCAAGGACTCGAAATTCTTGTCATACAGATCTTTCTCTTTAGTAAGAGTTACATCAAGATACTTTGTACTATTTGTAGATATTGTGAAGAGTTTCCCTGTTTTTTCCCTCAGTCTATTTATTATTTGTATAAAGGAAGGTTGAATTGTTTGGGTTAATTTTTTATCCTGCCTCTTTACTATTTATCAGGTGTAGGAATTCTCCAGTGGAATTTTGGGGGTCTCTTATGTATGTATACTATTATATAATCTGCAAACAGTGACACTTTGACTTCTTCCTCTCCAATTTGTATCCTATTGATCTTCTTTTGTTGTCTAATTGCTCTAGCTAGAACTATGAGAAGGACTATCTGAATAAATAGGGAAAGAGTGGACAATCTTATCTTATTTTGAATTTTAGTGGGATTGCTTCTAGTTTCTCTCCATTTAATTTGATGTTGGCTGTTGGTTTGCTGTATATTGCTTTTATTATGTTTATGTATGTACCATGAGTTCCTGATCTCTCCATGGCTTTTTTTCATTCTGATTAAATATTTTATTGGAAAAACATTATCTCTCAAGGAAATTAAGAACGGAGACAATGTACCACCAATTTAGGTGCTTTTTAGTGTGGAAAGCATTAGATTTCCCTGGACCAAGATTCAAATGTGACTTTGACTTTCTTAATTTTGTAACCATGATGATATCAAACAAGTGTCTAGGCCAGATAAGAACAAAATTAGATGATTGCAATTAGAACTCATAGATTTGCATTGATATTTGGAAACTTTTAAGACTTTTACTTGACTCAAAATTAGTTAAAATGAACCAACAAATAAATTTTTGCTATTTTCCCCAATATCCTCTCAGTGATCTATAATTTTTTTTTCTGAGTGTGTCTTTTTTTTTATTAGATGTCTTCTTTATTTACATTTCAAATGTTATCCAATTTCCTGGTTTACCCTCAGAAAACTCCCATCCCCTCCCCACTCCCTCTACTCGCCATCCCACCCACTCATGCTTCCTGGTCCTGGCATTTCCCTACACTGGGGCATGACTTTTAACATGAAGGGGTGTTGTACTTGTAGATTGAAATTTCAGCATCTAATGAGATGATCATGTGGTATTTTCCCTGATTTTGTTTATATAGTGTATTATGTTGATGGATTTTCATATATTGAAAAATTCCGACATCCCAGAGATGAAGCCTACTTGATCAAGCTGAATGATGGTTTTGATATGTTCTTGGATTTGGATTGTGAGAATTGTATTGCATACTTTTGCATAGATATCCTCAAGCAAAATTGATCATAACTTTTTTTTTCTTTGTTGGTCTTAGTGTGGTTTAGGCATCATAGTAACTGTAATTTATAGAATGAATTGAGTAGTGTTCCTTCTGTTTCTATTTCAGGAATAGTTTGAGGAATATTGGTATTTGCTTTTCTTTGAAGGTCTGGTAGAATTCTGCACTAAAACCATCTGGCCCTGGGCTTATTTTGGCTAGGAGGTTTTTGATGTTTCTTTCTATTTACTTAAGGGTTCTGGGACAGTTAAGATAGTTTACCTGATCTTGATTTAACTTTGGTACATGATATCTGTCTAGACAAATCATTCATTTCATCCAGTTTTGTAGAGTATAGGCTTTTGTAATAGGTTCTAATGATTTTTAAAAATTTCTTCAATTTTTGTTGTTATGTCTCTCTTATCATTTCTGATCTTGTTAATTGGTATACATTCTCTGTGACCTTTGGTTAGTTTGGCTAAAGCTTTTCATCTATCTTGTTGATTTTTTCAAAGAACTAGCACTTGTTTTTGTTGAGTCTTGTATCCTTCTCTTTGTTTCTAACTGATTGATTTCAGTCCTGAATTTGACTATTTTCTTCCATCTACTCCACTTGGGTGTGTTTACTTCTTGCTGCTCTAGAGCTTTTCAGGGTGCTGTTAAGTTGCATGTATGGGATCTCTCCACTTTCTTTATAAAAGCACTTAGTGCTATGAATTTTCCTCTTAACACTGCTTTCATTGTTTCTCATAAGCATGGGCATGTTGTGTCTTCATTTTCATTGAATGCTATGAATTCTTTGATTTCTTTCTTTATTTCTTCCCTGACTAGTTACCATTGAGCAGAGAGCTGTTCAGTTTCCATGACTATGTGGGCATTCTGTTGTTTTTGTTGTTAGTCTGTGGTGATCTGATAGAATGCGTGATATATCAGTCTTTCTGTATCTGTTGAGATTTGTTTTCTGTCCTATTAAGTGGCCAATTTTGGAGACAATTTCATGAGGTACTGAGATGAAGGTATATTCTCTTGTTTTCAGGTAAAATGCTCTGTTAAATACATTTGGTTCATAACTTCTATTAGTTTCACAGTGTCTGTTTAATTTCTGTATCAATGACCTGTCTGTTGTTGAGCATGGGATGTTGAAGTCTCCCATTATTAATGTGTGTGGTTCAATGTGTATTTTGTGCTTTAATAAAGTTGCCTTTATGAATGTGGGGCCCTTTCATTTTGGGTGTAGATGTTCAGAATTGAGACTTCCTCTTGGTTCATTTTTCCCTTGGTGAATATGAGGTGTTTTTCCCTATCTCTTTGATAACTTTGGGTTGAAAGTACATTTTATTAGATATTAGAACCACAACTCCATGTTTTTTCTTGGGACCATTAGATTGTAAAACTTTTTTCTGGATTTTTTACTCTGAGGTAGTGTCACTAAGGTGTGTTTCTTGTATGTGACAAAATGCTGGAATCTGCTTGCATAGCTAGTCTATTAACCTGTGTCATTTTATTGGGGAATTGAGTTCATTGATGTTGAGAGATATTAAGGACCCATAATTTTCGCTTCTTGTTATTTTTGTTGATAGAGTTGGAATTATGTTTTAGTGGTTCTCTTCTTTTGGGTTTGTGATGAAAGGTTTAATTTCTTGTGTTAGCTTTTAATATTCTTTCTTCTATGCACTTGGTGTTTGATTATTATATTATTAGAGGATTTTCTTTTTCCTTTTTCCTTTTTAATTTTTTTAAAATATTTTCTTTATTTACATTTCAAATGTTATCTCCTTTCCTGGTTTCCCCTTTGAAAACTTCCTCCTCCTATTCTCTCTCCCCTCCCCCTGCTCACCAACCCATCCACTCCCACTTCTTGGTCATGGCATTCCCCTATACTGGGGCATAGAGCCTTTAAAGGACCAAGGCCTCTCATCCCATTGATGACCAACTAGGCCATCCTCTGCTACTTATGCAGCTGGAGCCATGAGTCCCACCCTGTGTACTCACTGATAACTGGAGCCCAGAAGCTCAGAATACCCAAGACACAATTCACAAACCACCTGAAACTCAAGAGGAAGGAAGAACAAAGTGTGGATTCTTTGATCCTTCTTAGAAGGGAGGACAAAGTACCCAAGGAAAAAGTTACAGAGAAAAAGTGTCGAGCAGATACTGTAGGAATGACCATTCAGAGACTGTCCCACCTAGGGATCCATCCCATATATAATCACCAAACCCAGACACTATTGTGGATGCCAACAAGTGCTTGCTGACAGGAGACTGAAATAGCTGTCTCCTGAGAGGCTTTGCCAGTGCCTTATAAATACAGAGGATTTTCTTATTTGGTCCAATCTTCCTGTTCTGTGGGCTTCTAGTACATTTACAGGCATCTCTTTGTTTAGGTTAGGGAAGTTTTCTTCTATAATTTTGTTGAAGATGTTTTCTGCCCCTTTGAGCTTGGATTCTTCACCCTCTTTGGTTCCTATTACTCTTACTTTTGATCTTTTCATTACATTTTGAATTTCTTGGATTTTGGGTTAGGAAAATTTTACACTTTGTATTTTCTTTGATGGATGTGTCAATATTTTCTATGGTTTCTTCTATGCCAGAGAGTCTCTCTTCTATCTCTTGTATTCTGTTGATGATGTTTGCATGTGTAGCTCCTGATCTCTTTCCTATGTTTTCCATTTCCTTGATTGTCTTCCTTTGTGGGTTTTTTTTAATTGTTTCTATGTTTATTTTTAATTCTTAGACCATTTGTTTTATTCAATTCCTTTCCCTGCTTTATTGTATTTTCCTGTACCCCCCCTTTTTCTTTTTAAATTGGATGCTTTATGTATTTACATTTCAAATGTTATCCTCTTTCCTGGTTTCCCCTCTGGAACCTTCCTATTCCCTGCCCCCCCCCCCTGCTTCTATGAGGGTACTCTCCTTCCCACCCAAATACTCTTACCTCACTGCCCAGGCATTCCCCTACACTGGGGAATCAAGCCTTCACAGGACTAAGAACCTCCCCTCGAATTGATGATAGACAATGCCACCCTTTGCTATGCATTTGGCAATGCATTTGGCTGGAGTCATGGGTCTCTCCATGTGTACTCTTTGATTGGTGCTTTAGTCTCTGGGAGCTCTTTGTTTGATTTATTTGTTTCTTCTTTAAAGACGTCTATCTGTTTGACTGTGTTTTCCTGTATTTCTTTAAGAGAGTTATTTATATCCTCCTTAGAGGCCTCTATCATCTTCATGAGATGGGATTTTAGGTCATTATCTTGGTTTTTGGGCATGTTAGGGTATCCAGGGCTGTCTGCAGTGGGAGAATTGGGTTCTGATAGTACTGGCTTGCATTGGGTTCTCTAGCTTTTGATTTTGAGCTGGTATCTGGCTTTCTGTTTACCTCTGGTTTTAACTGACTTGGTGTCTCTGACTGGAACCAGCCTCATTGGAGACAAGCAGTACTGTCTCTGGATAAGGTGAGTCTTCTGTGTCCCTGGATACTGAGGGCCTCCTAGGAGGCAGACATGGTGTGGGAGGGTATCAAGCAGATGGTAAGGAGAGGAGAGCTGGGTTCGTAGCTACCTCCTGGGTCAGCTGGGCTAACACCTAAAAAAGGTTGACAATTTTAGCTTGACTGTAAATGATGAACCAAATGAAATAAATTCTAAATAATGCTCTGTCCTTGTAGACTTCACATGCAAGGGTCTTATTTACATGGAGATGGAGAGTATCCTTTAAGGTATAGGACACTAAAAAGATAAGGGGACTTCTCGGGTGATGTAGAAATTCCAGCAGCAGTTTCTAGAATTAGGAAAATGTTAGGAATTACATTTACGATATTGTAATGACTTTGAGGTCTCTATTCCTTGTCTCCTACTCACTCCTTAGCTAAATATAATCTACTGTCTGTATGTTAATTTGGGCCTAAATATATTCATAATTACATAATTATCAAATATGCTTACCTATTATCAACTCTTCTAATTTATGGGTTTTTTTTTTTTGCAACTTTACACATTTTTGTCCTTAGTAATTTTGGATTATCAGATTACCTTATCTTGATATTGGTTAAGTCAAGCAGTCCAAAGTATTTAATTAAAACCCCATTGAGAGGCTATGTAAAGAAGGTTAAATACTCACGTAAACAATTTCTGGTTAGATGTTGGCTTCAGTTTAATTGGAGGGATGGCTATTAATCTTCTATGAACTATTTTGACCAATATTATTTTTTAAATATGCGAATGCATGACTGTAAATATGGGTGCTCTTGACCAGGAATTTTGTTCAGGTCAGAACAAAACTTGGCACAGTCTGTTCTCTCCTGCCAACTTTATAGCACTTCTAGGAATTGAACTTCAGTCACCAAGTTTGAGAGGTAAGTGCCTTTATCCATTGTACCAATTCACCAGGCCTAATAAAACGATTTGGAAGATGTACTTAGTGGAAGGTTCTATTCAAGGCATCAGAAACAGTGCTGAGATGGCATACTCAAGAATTTTGGTTTTCTTAGAGGAGGTAGGATTCAAATATTAAGTAAATACACATTCGGATATGTTATCATGTAATGTAGACTTGATATGATACAATTTAAAAAATAATGGCAAAAAGAAAAAGTAAAGGAGGTTAGTGCTATATTAAACAACGTGCTGCTATTTTAGATTCACTTAAAATATGGACTAGTCTACAAACAGTTTACATTTGAAATTCCTCTAAAATATTTAAGTAGTGACATTAAATAAGCAATATGATGTACGACTAAATATATAACTTTGTTGAAAATAGAATTGTTGAAGATGTATGCAGACTTAAAAGCTAGAGTGATTACACGAAAACAGAGCTTAAAACGAAAAGAGTGTTTAATGCTAAGGCCACTGTAAGCTATCTTGAAATTAATTACTTAATTGTGTGTCTATTTATACATGTGCATATGATACTTGCTAGTGAGCCCATTCTTGTCACTTATGTATGGATAACAGAGGACAACTCTCAGAACCAATAGAGGAAGTTGGTTCTCGATCTCTGTTGCTTATGCCTTTCTTATTTATTTTTTTTATTTTCTTATTTCTTTATTTTTTGATGGTGCTGCATACTCTGGCTTAACTGGGCCAAAAAATTCAGGACCTCAGCTCCCATCTTACCTTAGAAGAGCTGGGATTATAGATATGCATCATCACATCGGCCTTTTACATGAGTTCAAAGGATCAAACTTATATTGCAGACATCTGTGGCAATTTCTTTTACTTACTGAGCTATCTCCAAAGATCTTCTCATAATAAAAAATAGCAGCTGACATATGGTCAGAGGAGAGGGGGAATAAATGGTATGAGAATCTGCCAATCTAGATGTCATGGGACTGTTCTAAGAAGGGAGATGGGCGATTGGTGGTTTTCTATTTAAACACAAGCGAAATGGCTGTGGGTTGGCAAAAGACGGGCTTGACTGACATCGAAAGACTGTGTCAGTGCAGTGGCGAAAGAACAGCCTGACAGAAACAGGTGAGTTATGAGTGATTAGCACCGAAGTGGAGAAAAACATACAGAATCTACGTCTTAGTAAAGTAGGAAGCACACTGGAAAAATCCCAATGTCTCCCACTTGATCTGATCCAGAAATTGTGAGTACTTGTAGAAATGATCATAAACTGCTCAGAAGGATGTTCTAGTATTAACTAAATAAATAATAGATGAACACAGGTACGTAAAAAGAAGTCAGGGCAAGGGAAATTGAGAGCTGAGGAAAGCTCATGCTGGCTCACAGCAGGACTTTTATAGACAGGCCAGGTGTATAAATAATGTCAGGAGACTTTTATATAGTTTAAAGTTTAGGCCTCTTGCTTGGACAATCTCTCAGCTAGCTCTTCTAACTTAATCCTATTCTCTTACCTATGGCCTACGATGTAGCTCTATACCTCTCTATTTCTCTGTGGGTACATTGGTTCTCTCCTTGCCTGCTCTTTATCTATTCCTGTCTGCTTCTTTCTCCCAGCACCCCTACCCCCCAAGTTATGTGCCTGCTTTCTGCCAAGCTATTAGCCATCAGATCTTTCTTACAGGCAAGCAACATTGAAACAACCTCTAATACAATTTGTAGATTGTCTCTAGACCTGTAAGTATCTGAGCAGGTGTGGAAGGACAAGCATTTACGAATATAAGGCCAGTATTGGGCCATAGAAATGACAATACCATTATCCTGCCAGCATTAAGCTCTCTGCAGGTACAAAACTAACAACTGAAAATACAGAGACACACCTTCACACAGTGTAGTAAAGGTTACCTCAATACTGGTTAGAGTGGGCAACCATGAGAATAAGTGGATGTCAGGCAACATGAAGTTATGTTGCCTTTAACACTGCAGTTTAGTAAATGATTTAGGAATTAAGAATATGTGTAATCTAATATTGATTAGATTACTCTGGCTTTTGCAAACAGAACAAAGTTTATGTCCTCCAGTTGGGAGATGGAAATCAGTCAGCAAGCAATTATTGAAATAAAGGTGGGTGGTCACTTCTGTATGGATTTCAGGAAAATCCAATAAACAAAAAGATACATAGAAGTGAAATTTATGAAGTGCAGTTTGAGTTTGTCAGGGTTGTGATAATGTGTGTTTGTGTGTGTGTGTGTGTGTGTGTGTGTGTGTGTGTGTGTGTATGAAAACTTGAGAATTCCTGGGAAGATTTTCAAGTGTCCTGTGGAATCCAGTATACTTCATTTCTATGCCTTTCTGCCTTATTCCTTTGAGATAGTATCACTTACTGAACTCTGAAGCTCACTTTTCTGGTATTTTCTAGTATTACTAGCTAGAAAGCTCCTGGAATCTGCTTATCTTCAGTCCCTTATCCCCAGTGCTCAAATTATAAGCACACAGGGCCAAGCCCAGCCCTTCCATCCTTCCTTCCTTCCTTCCTTCCTTCCTCCCTCCCTCCCTCCCTCCCTCCCTCCCTCCCTCTCTCTCTCTCTCTCTCTCTCTCTCTCTTTCTCTCTCTCTCTCTCTTTCTCTCTCTCTCTCCCTCCCTCCCTCCCTCCCTTCCTTCCTTCCTTCCTTCCTTCTTTCCTTCCTCCCTCTCTTTCTCCCTCCCTTCCTCTTTCTTTCTTTGTTTCTCTTTCTTTCTTTCTTTCTTTCTTTCTTTCTTTCTTTCTTTCTTTCTTTCTTTCTTTCTTTCTTTCTTTCCTTCCTTCCTTCCTTCCTTCCTTCCTTCCTTCTTTCTTTCTTTCTTCATGAGTTCTGGGATTCAAACTCAGATGTTCACTGTGCACTTCTGAGCAACTGAGCAATGTTTTCAGCTTCATCAAATTCTTTGTTCTAATTTTTGTAAGGCTAATGAATTTTATTTCAATATGTCTTAGAGACTTCTGAGCACCTTCTAGGCATCTTTGCCAATGCCCTACTGATTCTAAGAGTGGGCTCAGAATCAAGGTTATTAGGGTCATCCAAACTCTCCTTACAATATGAGGGTGTCACTCTTCTTGAAATGTCCCCTTCTTACATGCTCCTAGTCTTCAGAATACCTGGAGGCTATCTTCTGATTTTTTTTCCCTCTCTCTTCCCTGGTCCCTTCTTTTCCACCTTAGCACCAGCTTAGACAGTTTCGACGTTCATTTCCCTCAGGTGTGCTTTTAATATCCACAGTTTCCATTTCTGGTCATTACTTTTACAATCCATTGGTTTCTTTGTTTTGTTTTGTTTTTTTTGTTTGTTTGTTTGTTTATTTGTTTTTTTTTTGCCTGATCCTTCTTTTTCTCTCCTTAGTTCATAAGAAGAGATTCTATTTCTTCTCTTCTTACTAAACAAACTGTATATTCACCTTGGTCTGACCTTCTGATGAATTAAACCACCCTTTTCCTTGTGGATTTCATCTTGTCACATCTCTCAGCACAATGACCTGAAAACTACCTGCTTTAAATCCTGATGTCAGTGATCACAGGTTCTATGATTTAGACTGACTTATTTAATCACCATGCTCCCATTTTCATGTGAGATTCACAAGAGCAGCACATTTACAGGGGCATTTTAAAGCTTACACTCGCAGCACTGCCTTAGAACAGAGCCTGGAATAAAGCTGGGGTGAGCAGATGTGGCCTCTGGTACTGCTCTGGCAACATCCTGCTACTCCCCATCCAAGCACACAGGCTTATCTCTCTACCTGCTAAGAATACCTGATATTTCCCTCTCTCTGCACTCTCCTACTCTTCGTATTTTACTGCTGAGAATAATTTCCTTTTGTTGGTGGTGGTACTGTTTTTGGAGAACCTTCCTCACAACACAGTCTCTTCAATCTAAACCATTTCTCACTTCAGGAATAGCTTCATTTCCCTCTCTCTAGGAAATGAGCTTTCATTTCTTAAGGTTCTCTATCTCCAAATCTAGACGTTGCTATCCTAGTTTGATGCCTCTTGGCATAGGGCTTATGAGTTGCACAGCTGGCATCACTGGACCTGTAGCGCACAACAGTGTCCCTTGAGTGTAAGGGGTGATAATCTACGTAGTATTCAGTTACTCATGGCTGCAATTGATGAGGTCACCAAAGTGGACTCTTCCCTCCCACACCGGCAGCTACTCTCCCTTCTCACAAAGACTGGTTTAGATTCGAATTTCAATCAAGGGGGATCAAGTGCCCTGGCCTAGATCTTTTTCTTCAGGACCTTTAAGCTCAGCACTCTTTGACACTGAAGAGGGGTGAAGCACTGTCCTGTATTCCCAGAATCTCTTTAAGGGTTTTTTTAACTAAGCCTTTTTGGCTTAAATGTCACTGCTTTTGTGTTCCAAGTCTTTATTATTATTTTTTCTTCTTCTCATTTTACATAATTGAGGATGTGTTTTTTTTTTTAGGACAGGTGGTGAACTACCAGTTTCACGCTGTTCTATGGAGAAATACTCAATAATAGAATTTTTTCCTATAAAATGGCAGAGAGGAGTATTTAATATCTTTTCTGTTTTCTACCTAATTTCCTCCAGTCTGAGTTCTCTTGAGCAATGGCCTTTAGGGCCTGAACTGCCATATTTTAGGTCATTCTGAAAGAATGAATCAGGATTGATTCTCATTTTATTTATGGCTATAGTTGGTGGTAATTTACAGAGCCTGGGTTGAGGGTTTATTTTTCCCCTCTGAAAGCTTCGGGGATGTTTTTGTCAGCATTTGGAGAATGGACTCCAGAAGCAAGGTGATAAATTGAGTGCTGCCTCAGAAAAAGTCAGGCTGTCACAGAGCGTATTTATCTCCATCTAGGAAGCAAAGCAGGCTAAGTACAGATCTTTTACAAAGCTGAGTGAAACTTTCTAAGGGAAGTGAGGTCAATGTGACATGGCGT
Organism: Mus musculus; assembly: GCF_000001635.26. NCBI lineage: Eukaryota > Metazoa > Chordata > Mammalia > Rodentia > Muridae > Mus > Mus musculus. The sequence goes on from NC_000078.6 coordinate 37,909,702, forward strand.
CCTTTTTATTCCTAACTGTGAGCTACCTAGGCAAAAGAGCTGAAGGATGTTCAAGGCCATTCAAACACAAACTTTATTTTTTTCCCTTGTACTGGGCTATTAATCAGAAATGATTGACAGCGAAGCAGATCTTAATGGGGCAAAAGATTCTAATGTGCTTTCCTCAGAAGGTAATGATAGGGTTTAATATATGATTGCTGATTTCTATAAAGGAGGTAATCAAAACTTTTAGTACCACAGTTACTTAGTGAGGAAGAGATTAGGCAGAGTTAGAAGGAAGGCATTAGAAGTAGGTTTCTTATAAAGCATCATTAAAGCCTGGCAGGAGTGGCATATGCCTTTAATCTCAGCACTTGAGAGCCAGAGGTGGGCAGATTTCTGAGTTCAAGGCCAGCCTGGTCTACAGAGTGAGTTCCAGGACAGCCAGGGCTATACAGAAAAACACTGTCTCAAAAAACCATCCAACCAACAACAACAACAACAACAACAACAACAACAACAACAAAAACAAAAAAAAACAAAAACAAAAAAACATCAGTAATTATGTTTCCAATCAAACACTTCCCTCTTTCCTCTTTCTTTCTTTCTTTCTTTCTTTCTTTCTTTCTTTCTTTCTTTCTTTCTTTCTTTCTTCCTTCCTTCCTTCCTTCCTTCCTTCCTTCCTTTCCTTCCTTCCTTCCTTCCTTCCTTCCTTCCTTCCTTCCTTCTTTCTTTCTTTCTTTCTTTTCTTTTTTTGCCAAGAAAAGGTTTTTTTATGCTCTCAGTAAGACATTTTATTTTCCTGGGCAGAGGTGCTGGGGATCGAACCCCAGACCTAGTGGATACTATGCCACTGAGGTACATCCCTTGCTGGCTTTCATGTAATCCTTCCATTCTTCATAAAGCTTCACCTGCAGGGCCAGTAAGATGGGCTCAGCAGGTGCTTGCACCATACTGGATGATCCTAGTCACTCCAGGAGCACACATAATGGAAGAAGATAACTGAGCCTCCAAATGTTCCACATCCCATACCTCCTCCCCACTCCCCTGTCTGCATGTGGATGTTCCCACCCCCACCCTACCTGACCTCTAAACTCCCTGGGGCCTCGAGTCTCTTGAATATTAGTGGCATCATCTCTGAATGAACACAGACCCGGAAATCCTCTATTATATGTGTGTTGGGGGCCTCATATCATCTGGTATATGCTGCCTGTTTGGTAGTCCAATGTTTGAGAGATCTTGGGCGTCCAGATTAATTGAGACTGCTAGTCCTCCTACAGGATTGCGCTTCTCATCAGTTTCTTTCAACTTTCCCTAATTCAACAACAGGGGTCAGCTGCTTCTGTCCATTGGTTGCGTGCAAATATCTGCATCTGACTTTTTCAGCTGCTTGTTGGGTCTTTCTTAGGGGCAGTCATGCTAGGTCTCTTTTTGTGAGCACTCCATATCCTCAGTAATAGAGTCAAGCCTTGGGACCTCCTATTGAGCTGGATCCCACTTTGGGCCTGTCGCTGGACCTTCTTTTCCTCAGGCTCCTCTCCATTTTCATCCCCATAGTTCTTTCAAACAGGAACAATTATTAGTCAGAGTTGTGACTGTACGATGGCAACCCCATCTGTCACTTTATGTCCTGTCTTCTTGCTGGCGGTGGGCTCTACATGTTCCCTCTCCCTACTGTTGGGCATTTCATCTAAGGTCCCTCCCTTTGAATCCTGAGAGTCTCTCACCTCCCAGGTCTCTGGAGAGTTCCCCCCAACCTCTTATCTCCCGTGGTTGCCTGTTTCCATTCTTTTTGCTGGCCCTCAGAGCCTCAGTCTTTTTCTCACACCCGGTACCAGATCAGGTTCCATGCCCCCCCTAACCCTCTTACACTTTACCTTCCAAGTCCCTCTCTCCCTCCAAAGTGGATAAGGTTCATATTTTATGTGCAATATAAAAAGGGGATTTAAAATAGCAATATTGCCTGTTATCTAAGTCTGCACCACCAACAGACTCTCATTGCTAGAATAAAAGGAAGATTTAGTCCTTCTGTAGAACATGAATCTTTACAGTACATGTCCTTAGACATTACCTTATTGGGAAAATCTCATCGGGAGTTCTGTCTCACATCTTCTCTTTAGAGATGGAGAACTATGGCCACATTGTATTTCCCCCTTCAAACTGTGCTTCCTTCTCAAAAAGGTCATACAACTTGAGATTATCAAAATCTCTTGCTAGGGACACACCCACTCAAGTAGAATCCAGAGGAAATCTAGTGAAGGAGTCAGAGAAATAGCTCTTAAATAAAGGTGCCTGATGAGAAGACACATGACCTGAATTCAATTCAACCCCCCATGAGAGAAGAAGCCAACAATGCAAGTTGTACTCTTACCTGGACACGTGCAGGGATGTGTGCTCAGCCCCATCCCCATCCCCATCCCTACTGACCCACAAAAATATAAATTCTAAAATGTCTTACTGAATGAAAAAGAAAACCTGTATTTCAGGAAATATAAGATGCATTCAGTTTCCTGAGACCTTTGTTCTTTGTTTTATTTGTATTTTCCCTACTCGGTTAATGAACTAAGATGTCAGTCAGTAATGATTAAAATCCAAATTATAACGTTTGAGTTTGAGAGTTGGGAAAGATTGAAATTATCTACATGACACAACAGTGGTGAACTTTTACACAAGGCAAATGATCATCATCTTTGGGTAACGTAGAAGTTATACATACACAAATAACAGAAAACGTATCTGGATTCTTTTGGAAATAAACAGTTTAAAAAAGTCTCAGAGAATGAGTGGCTTTTTGTTATTGTTGTTGTTCAATTTTCTAACAGACTGCAGCACATGCCTATATGCCCACCATTGATTAAAGCTGATTATCAACAATCACCGAAGTTCTGATCAGTTAACCAGCTTGTATAAGGCTCATTGTAAGGTATAGCTCTTTCTGGAAATGTCATTGACATTATAAAATCTCGAAAGGACACTGAGGAATGTAAATACTGAAACAGAAATGAACAAGACTGGGGACTTATGCAAGTGATAATTATTAAGTAATACGAAGGCCAAGTATTTTCTTTAGAAAAATGTATTACTTTTATTTATTTGCTTGTCCCTGTCTCTGTCGTTTTGTGTGTGTGTGTGTTTATATACATGTATTGGCACATATATGGCTCATAAATGGAGGCAGTCAACTCTCTTTTTCTACTATGTGTTTCCTAGGGATGAAACACAGGTCATCAAGCTTGGTGACAAGCACCAGTACTCATTAGGCTATCTCACTGACACAAATAATCTGAATATTATTTACATGATGAACTACATATATATTCATCAAATGGAATTTCATAAAACTAGAGTCCTCTTGGGACTTACAGTGCTACTTTGAGCACCTTGTGTGTTATTTCACTCATACTGAATTTTAACTCATCGTACAAATACGTGTGATTACTTCAGTAGAATGGATTTACTGTTGAGCAAAAAGCATGTTTTACTTGAATTTCTTCCTTGCTATAGGTGTATTTAATACAGAAATTTTGTTTAAGAAAAAAGGAAGTTGCCCAGTTGTTGTTGTTGCTCATAAATATATATGGCATCACCGGGCAAGTGAACTTTAGAGATTATTTATTGCAGATATTGAAAAAAGTAGCCATAGGGTTAAAACATATGCCTAGATCAGTCATTAATGTATGTGATTCTGATGTACTAAAGCATAAAATATTTAAAAAGCTTATAGTAGATCCTTCAGGTTTAGGGAACAAGCTCTCATGTGAAGTGATTGAAAAAAATCTCTTTCGTGAAATATGTACTTGACTGTATTCATTTTCAAATTCAGAGCAAGGTATTTCAATAAATATGCTTTGCCAAAAACCATAGACATGCCAGGCAAAGAGAAAAGATATCCTACATCTCAGGTGATGACAATTTTGAATTATATTAATAGAGGTAATTTTTATTTATAATTCTTGAGAAATAATGAAATTGTCATTGCTAAGAGTAATATGTTATATTTTCATCTGCACAACTGTTTTAGTGAGACGGTATATCCAGCCTCGGTGTAGCATTTCATTTTGTCTGGTAAACATGGGCATGGAATTTAATTTATTTTTATCAAAGAACTGCTTGGGCTCCTGAGGACAAAAAATACCCCTTATGATTCATAGCATTTATTTTGGTAGTAGTGCTTATATCTAGTCGAATAGGTTTTGGCAGCTAATTGAGTGATCTGGGGCCCTTTTGACCTGCATCCCTTTTTGCTAAAATATGTCTCATATTCATAAGTTCAATGACAGGAAATCAAATTTAGTTTATACAATATTTTAATCAATCACATCATATAAATTATAAATATATACTAATATAAATGTCTCATGCTAAGTGAAGAATAATGCTTAAGGCTATTCTATCAACATTGGAATTATTCAGCACAAAATATAGTTTTCTGGCTGACAGGCTTCAAGTTCTAAGGGGTGGACATGAGATCATTCATAAGTGAGAGTAATGAAAAACAAGTGACTTTATTTTTTTTACCTTATAACATCATTTATGAAAGCAGAAAAATTAAGACAAAAGATTGAAATGAAAGTTTTTGGATTTTTATTATTACTAGCATGCCATTTTTCTTGCAAGTTTCAAAGATTTTTATGTGCAAAGCAACATTAAGAAGTGTTTTTATTTATTTATTTTTTTGGGTGTGCTTGCCTATTTTATCAAGAATTTACTATTTGTTTTCTTTTCTGATTTTAAGTAATGATGAAATTATACATTAGTTGGAAAGAAAATGTATTGTTTACATGAATTTTGTTTCAAATACAAATTTGTGTTGAACATATACTCATAGAAAATATTATGGAAAATATACAAAATGGAAATTAGTCTCAAAAAGCTAGGAGTCTGATTTAATTTTCCTCAAGTATGATTTTATCCTACAAGTTATATTTTCAAAAGTCTCAAGAGACTGTTATTTGTAGAATTCTGCATTATGGAGACTTATTAAATCATTTCCTAGGAAATCTTTAAATTGTACAACAAGCTTGGTGAATAAACATATGTATTAAACATCTGCTACAAGCTTGGTTCTTTGGGAACTTATCAAAACATAAGAAGCTATATATACATTATAAACCACTACCATGCAAATTAGTGATTAAAGTGTGAAGATACAGTGACTGCCCAGACCTTGGAAAAGGAAATTGGACTTAAAATGAATTAGAAGAATTGTTCCCACTCCAAATTGTAGCTGGCAATCACATGTGAGCCTTTGGAAAATGGCATACAGTTCTGAAACTTCCTTAGCAACATTAGCTAGCAAAGACCTTTAAAATTAAGTAGTCAAATTGGTTCTTTTTATGTTTACATAGTACTCTAAACTTCCAAGTTACTTGGTAAGTATCACTTTAGTCCTAAGCACAGTTCCCTGCATATAAAATGTAAAAGCAAAATTAAAGATATGGAATAGTTCTTTTACTGAACATGAAATTTGGTTAATTTGGAAATTTGGTAAATCTTGGTTGCTTGGAATGCAGTGGATTACAATGAAACTATAGTTCAAAATATGGTTAGGCTTTAAATCATGATTTGTTTTACATGAATATTTACAAATATTTACAAATGTTTCTACTGCATATACAATAGGCTCAATGGATTTGTAATCATGCATAAAATATGTTTAGGTAAGGCAAAACTCTTTAGGTAAGGAGAAAACTAGAAATTGGTGATATTAAAAAACAATAAAGTGAATATTATGATTTTAAAACATTTAAAGAGAAAAGTGAGAGTATAGAAAAGCAATGACATTGGGTTGAGTTGAACTGCCAGCAACCTAGAGGAATAAGCAGGGACAGCTGTGCAGGGAACATTGAGACCCGACGCCTGTCCAGGGAAACAGAGAGTTGATGGAGTTCTAGCTTCACTGAGGACAGAGTAGTTAAAAAATTTTTATTATTCATTCTGGGGATTCTTCTGTTATATTAGGAAGATGAGTTTCTTCTTTACCCTCACATGACCTCTTCAATGGATTCATGAAAATTCAATGAATGCATGAAGAAATAAATTCATATAATTTCAAATTGATTTTTATTTCCTTCAATTAATCAAACAGAGTGATGATGGTTTAATTTTTTGTTATTTACTTTTATGCACTAATAAATAAGTAGATATTTAAATCTGAAAATATGAGTTATATTAACTTCTGTTTGATAAAATAACTTATTTTAACAATTATGGCAAATTGATGTATTTCTGACACCTATATGACTTAGAAAATCATGATGATTTCTACAAAACTACATTTTTATAGATTTTAAGCTATTAGAAAAAGCAAAATTTCTCTTTTGAAATGGGGGTAATAACATTTGGCCGTATAGACGGATGCTATCTCGAGAAGGGTCTCTTAAGCTGGTAACTTCTGATTTGGTTCTGCTTGGGTTAGGAAACAAAAAAGGGGGCAGTGCCCATACTTCCAGCTCACTTACTGCTTAGTAAACAGGAATTTCAGAGTTTTGTGGTTTGTTGAAAATATTCCAGGGTCTGTTGTGATCTTTATTCACATCTTTATTTATCCTCCCTGCACAGAACCTATTCATGATCAATAATACTCTACATGAAACTTGTAGAGGTAGCTGCATTTCTCTGTAGTCACTTACTTCCCTTAATATGATTTCGATCAAGTGATTGCTATCTTCTTTTAATTTTATTTATTTTAATTTTTATTTTCTGATATGCTCCAAGCTGATCTCTCCTGATCCTGTTTCCACCTGACACCAGTCCACCTGCAAAATCTGTTCTATTTTCCTTTCACAAGGAGATTCATACATCCTGCCAGACCACTCCTTTACCTAACCTCTCTTGGTATATGGATTGAATTTTAGTAATCATTTACATAATGGCTAATATCCACAAATTTCCTATTTGTTTTTCTGGTTCTGGGTTTCATCACTCAGGATGTTTTTTCTCTAACTATATCCATTTGCCTGTGAATTTCATGATGCCATTTCATTAGTATTAGTATTAGTATTAGTATTAGTATTAGTATTAGTATTAGTATTAGTATTAGTATTAGTATTAGTATTTTGAGGTTTATTGTCTCTCTTTTTTAAAATTTATTTTAGACTCTAAATTTGATTCCCCTTGCAGTCCAGTACACCCTCTGAATGTCCAACATCCCATACCTACTCCCCTCCCCACTGTCTCCATGAGGATGTCCCACCCTCTGTTCCTCCACCCTACCAGACCTCTAAACTTCCTAGGGCCTCCAGTCTCTTAAGGGTTTGGTGAATCTTCTCTGACTAAACCCGGACCCGACAGTTCTCTGCTGTATATGTGTTGGGGGGGGGGTCTCATATTAGCTGGTGTATGCTGCCTGGTTAGTGGTCAAGTGTCTGAACAGTTGAGTAAATAATCCATTTTGTAAATTGCACCATATTTACTTTATCCATTCTTCAGTTAAGGAACATCTATGTCATCTCCAGTTTCTGGCGATTATTAATAAAACTGCTATGAAGGGAGTTGAGTAAGTATCCTTGTGGTAAGATGAAACTTCCTCTGGGTATCTGACCAGGAGAACTATATCTGGGTCTATAGTTGAGGTAGATCAATTCCCAATTTTCTGAGAGTGTGCCATATTGAATTTTATTGTGGCTATGAAAGATTGCCCTCCCACTAGCGATGGAGGAATGTCTTCTTTGATCTATGTCCTCACTATCATGAGCTATCACTTGTGTTGTTGATGCTAGCCATTCTGACAAGTGTGAAATGGAATCTAAGTTGACTAGATTTGCATTTGTCTAATAGCTAATGATGTTGAACAATTTTTTAAGTGTTTCTCAACTATTTAAGATTCCTCTATTGAGAAGTCTTGGCTCACCCCAGTTTTTATGCGGATAATTTGGTTTGTTGATGTCTTGAATTCTTTATATATTTTGGACATTAGATCTCTATTAGATATGGAGTGATTAAAAAAAACAAAAAACAAAAACGAAAAAACTTGTGCCGTTCTGTAGACTGCTATTTTGTCCTATTGACAGTGTCCTTTGCTTTGCAGGAGCATCACAGTTTCCTGAGATACTATTTAGGAATTTTTGATCTTAGTGTTTGAGCGAGTGTTACTATGTTCAGGAACACAGTAACATTAATTATCTCCTGCACCAATGCATTCAAGGCTGTTCCCCATTTTCTTTTCTACCAGGTTCATGTGGGTCTTCGATCCTCTTGGACTTGAGTATTATGCAGGGTGATAGATATGGATCTATTTGCGTTCGACATTTAGACATCCAGTTTGATCAGCACCATTTGTTGAAGATGTCATTTTTTTCCAGTGCATATTTCTTACTTCAGCATCAAAAATCAGGTGTAATATGTATCTAGATTTATGTCTGGATTTTTCCATTCAATTCTACTGAATAACATGTCTGTTTCTATCCTGATACCATGCTGTTTCTATTTCTATAGCTCTGCAGTACAACTTGAAATAAGGGAAGGTAGGTGATATTTCCCACATTTTTTATTCTTGAAGATTGTTTTATCTATCTTGGATTTTAATTAATTATTTTATTTATTTACATATCAAATGTTATCATCTTAATCAGTTTCCACTCTGGAAACCCTCTATTCCAACTCTCTTCCCCCTGCTTCTATGAGGGTGCTTCCCCATCCACCCACTCACTCCTGCCTCCCTGCCCTGGCATTCCCCTACATTGGGGCGTTGAGCCATCACAGGACCAAGGACCTGTTTTCCCATTGATGCCTGACAAGGCCATCTTCTGCTACATATGCAGCTGGAGCCATGTTTCGCTCCATGTGTACTCTTTGGTGGTTTAGCCCCTGGGAGCTCTGGGTGTGTGTGTGTCTGGTTTTTTGATATTTTTGTTCTTCCTATTAGGTTGAAAACCCCTTCAGCTCCTTCAGTCCTTTCTCTAACTACTCAATTGGCCTGATAAAAGCTGAATTCTGAGAAGCTCTGCCAAAGCCAGACAAATCCAGAGGTGGATATTTGCAGCCAACCATTTGACTGAGCTGTCCTGGATTTTGTTTTTCCATATGAAGTAGAAAACTGCCATTTAAAGGTCTATAAATTTGTGTTGGGACTTTGATGGAGAATTGCATTGAATGTGTAGATTGATTTTGGTAGGATGGCCATGTTATCCTATGGCAATCCTACTGATTCATAAGTATGAGAGAGATTTCCATTTCCTGATCTCATCTTCAAGTTCTTCCTTTCAAGAACTGAAGTTTTTAATCATATAATTCTTTCACTTGAGAATTACTGCAAGGTATTTTATATCATTTGAAATTATTGTGAAAGGCATTGTTTCCATGATACCTTTTGCAAATTCTTTTCTCAAAGATTTGAAATTTTTATCATTCAAATATTTTACTTGTTGGCTAGACTTACCTTAGTATATTTTATATCATTTGACGATATTGTGAAAGGCACTCTTTCCCTGATTTCTTTTTCAGTCCACTGGTCTTTTGTGTATAGAAGAGCTACTAGTGTTTTGAGTTAATCTTGTATCCAGCCATTTCTCTGAAAATGTTCATCAGCTCCAGGAGTTCTCTGGTAAAACTCAGGATCATTTATCTATACTAACATATCATCTGCAAATAAAGATAAGTTGACATTTTAATTTCCAATTTGTATCTTGTTGATCTCCTTTAGTTTTCTTATTGCTCCAGCTAGAACTTCAAGTGCCATATTGGATGGATATGGAGATAGTGGACAGCCCTGTATTGTTCCAGATTGTGGTGGGGCTGCTTGATCTTTACCTCCATTAAATTTGATGTTGCCTATCAGCTTCATATAAACCATCTTTATTATGTTTAGGAATTTCTCCAATATCCCTGATCACTCAAAAGCTTTTATTAAGGACTGTTGGATTTTTTTCAATGACCTTTTAACCCTCTAATGAGATGATCATGTAGTTTTTTTCTTTTAATTTGTTTATATGTTGGATTACATTTACTGATTTTTGTATTTGAATTACCCTGCATATCTTAGAAAAAGCTTACCCGATAATGGTGGATGATCTTTTTAATTGTTTTCTTGGACTTTGCTTGTAAGTATTTTATTGAGTATTTTTGCATCTCTATTCATGAGGAAAATTGGTCTATAAGACTCTTTTATTGTTGAGTCTCATTTTACTTTTCATATCAGGTAACTGTGGCCTCACAAAATGTATTGGGCAACGTTCCTTCTGCTTCTATTTTGTTGGATAATTTGAGTAGTATTGGCATTTCCTCTTCTTAGAAAATCTCATAGAATTCTGTGCTAAAACCATATTATCCCGAGCTTTCTTTGGTTGGCATACTTTCAGTGCCCTTTCCTATTAAACTAGTGGCATATTCTCTGTTTCTATTTTATTGATTTGAGATTCCAGTTTGGTTACTTCTTGCCATCGACTCCCCTTCTCTATACTTCTTTTTATTGTAGTGATTTCAGATGTTCTGATAAGTTGATAGTATGAGATATTTCCATTTTTTATGTAGACAATTAATGTTATGGAATTTTTATTAAGCGCTACTTTTATTGAATCCCACAAGTTTGCACATATTGTGTATGTATTTTCCTTAATTTCTCTTTGACACATTTTTTTATTCAGTATAGAGTTCTTCCAGGAGTTTTCAAGCTTTCTGATGTTTCTGTTGTTGGTATCCAGGTACAATCTGTGGTGATTTTATATATTGCATGGAGTTATTTCAATTTTGTTGCATCTATTTAGACTTGCTTTCTTACCATATGATTAATTTTGGAGAAAGTTTCATGAGGCCCTGAGAAGGTATATTTTGTGTGTAAATGTGTATTTGGATGGAAGATTCTGTAAATATCTGTTATATCTATTTGGTTTATAATATCTATTTGCTTCAGTATTTATCTGTTAGGTTCTTTCTGGAAGACCTGTCCATTGGTGAAAGTGGGGTATTGAGGTCTCCCATTATTGGTGTTTGTGCGTGAATATGTGATTTATGCTAGTGTAGTGTGTCTTTACCAAACTTTGGTATCCTTGTGTTTGAAGCACAGATATTAAGACATGAAATGTCATGTAGGTGAATGTTTTACTTTGATGTGTATAGTGTCCTTTCCTAGCTCTTTTGATTAATTTTAATTTAAAGTCTACTTTATTGTATATTAAAGTAGCCACACCAGCTTGTTTCTTATGTCCATTCTCTTGGAAAATATTTTTGAGATGATGTCTTATTCTTGATGTTGAAGTGTGATTCTTGGATGTAGTAGAAGTTTGGATCCTTTTTCTCTTGTCCATTTTGTTAGTCTGTGTTAGTTTATGTTTTTATATTGAGGATTTGAGGCTATTGATATTGAGAGATGTCAATGATTTTTTTTTATTCCGCTTAATTTGTTGTTATTACTTATGGTGCTGATGGTATTACCAGTGTGTGTGTGTGTGTGTGTGTGTGTGTGTGTGTGTGTGTGTGTGTGTGTTTGTGTGTGTGTGAGTGTGTGTATAACTTATTTTGGCTTTGCTGGTGTGAGATTATTTCTTGTGTTTTCATGGTTATTTTAGCCTTTGTAGGTTGGAGATTTCCTTCTAGCACCTTCTGTAGGTCTGAATTTGTGGATAGATATTGTATAATTTTTCAATTTATGGTGATTGAAAGTGTCCCTCTTTATAGTATTCTACGCTAGCATCTTTTGTTTCAAAATGTCTGCCACACATCTGACATGGCTCTTCTTACTTTTAGAGTACCCATTAAATAATCAGATATTTTTCTAATAGGTCTGCCTTTTTATGATACTTGGCCTTTGTTCCTTGCAGCTTTTGATATCCTTTATTTGTTTGTATATTTACTGTTTTGCTGTTATCTTACGAGGGATTTTTTTCCCAATCTATTTGGTGTTCTGTGTGCTTCTTGTGCTATTATAGGTATCTCTTTTTATAGGTTGCAAAAACTTTCTTCTATGGTATTGTTTAAAATATTTTCTGGGTATTTGAACTGGGATTACTTTCCTTCTTCTATCCTGGTTATCTATTTCATAATTAATATATGATATATAATAAATATTCAATGCATTTGTATGTATGTACGTACATATGTACTGTCACAGGTTTTCTGCATATTTTCATTAGGAATATTCTAAAATAAAATTAAACATTTTCTTTGACTGATGTTTTCATTTCTTCTTTTATATCTTCAATGTTTTAGAATTGCTCTATTATCACTTGTATTCTGTTCCTGAAGTTTGCCTTTGCAGTTCTTATTTGAACTCCTGAATTTTCCATTTCCAGAATTCCCACAGTTTGTGTTTTCTTTATTGCTTCTATTTCCATTTTCAGGTCTTGCACAGTTTTATTTGTTTCTTCAATTGTTTGTTTGCATTTTCTTGACTTTCCTTAAGAGATTTACTCATTTCCTTCAGTTGTTTGTTTATATTTTTCACTAACTTATTTAATGGATATATTAATTTCCTCTGATTCTTCATCTATCATCTTCATATAGTTATTTTAATGTTTTTCTTGTGCCTCTGCCACGATGGAATATTCAGAACCTGCCGTGGTAGGTCTCTAGTAGAGACATATTGCTGTGGCATGAACATATTGATTGTGTTCCTATGGTAGTGTCTAGTAATCTTGGTTTGGGAAGATTATAGTTCTGGGTGCTGATTTCTGGGTTTGTCTTTGTTAGGGAAATTATTTGTTCCTTGATTTCTGGTTCCTCCCTGGATTCTCAGACAATGTGATGGCTCTGTGTTACCTGTTTTACTGACCTGATCAACTGGTGTGTTCACCGGAAATGCCTGCTAGTGTTAGAGGCAGGGATACAGTGTAGAGTGGGGGATGAGTTGGAGAGCGGGTTAGAATGGAGTAGTCTGTGAGATCCACATGGAATGTGGTCAGGGAAAGGAAGGGTGAAGCTATGATCTGTTGCAGCACTAGAGACTGACATATTAGGTCTAGGGTAATAGAGAGAGAGGAGAAGGTCTTGGTTTATCCTACCTGGATTAGTCTCATGACACAGCTTACTTAAAGTAAGAGAGAATAATGATTAATATCTTTCTCATTCATTCATTCTTCCTTTTTCCTTCTTTCTTTGTTTTTCAGGACACTGTTTTTTTCTGTGTAGCTTTGCCTGTCCTCAAACTCTCAGAGTTCTGCCTACCTCTGCCTCCCAAGAGCAGGGATGAAAGGAGTGTGATCTGACCTCCTAGCCTATTATTTTCTAACAGAGAAGCCCCTTCTCTATAAAAATTCTACAAGATTATGCCAAGATCTAATTGTTTCTTTTTTTTCTTTCCTTCTAAGCTGGTAAAGTAAGAAAAGGCACTTTGTAAGGTAAAATATTTCGAAGCTATTTTTTCCACCTCCTTTAGAAACACAATTTTAAAATGTACATGCAGGGGATTGTGTCATCCAAGGCTTTGCAAGACATCTAATAATAAATCTATGTGGGGGGCTGTAGAGCAGTGCCTGAATCTTAGGGTACAATAAATGTTATTTCACTTGTTCCTTTTTTGATAGTTACTGAATATAAAAGGAAAATTTCAGATGAATTCAAAGTTTGTAGCAATGTTTCTCCATCTTCCTTAGTCTCTTTGTCTATAGGCAACATATTAACTATTTCATAGTGTGTATGTTTTAATCTAGAAACCCAATTATATTATAACTTATAGCACACTATAAGATAATAGCATTAATTTTTATATATCTATTTATTTTGTTTTGTTTTTCAAGCCAGGGTTTCTCTGTGTAGCCTTGGTTGTACTGGAACTTACTTTTTAGATCAGGGTGATACTGAACTCAGATCTGTCTGCCTCTGCCTCAGAAGTGCTGGGATTAAAGGCATATGCCCCCACACCCAACAATAGTTTTAATTAATGTAATCCCATTATGAGATTTTGTACATAAGAAAATTGAGATTCTCTTGCTTTATTCTCCAGTGATAACATCACGATAAATAAGTGCAAAATGTTCTTAATTTTTATTTATGTATCTGTTGAGGTGTGTGTGTGTGTGTGTGTGTGTGTGTGTGTGTGTGTGTGTGTAGGGGGAGTCATACAAAGGATAACTTTGAATGACTTCAGGAGGCCCATATTATTCTACCATATGATTTCTGTAGATTGAACTGGGTTGTCAGACTTGGCTGCAATTTGTTTTAACCACAGAGTCACTTTGCTGGTCCTTATTTATTATTTATCTTACTGAACTTACCTTACAATGTGGACTGTACACTCTGCTTTAAGTGCTGAACTATTAACTAGTTTCTCCCCAAGAACTTTCACTATGTAAAACAAGATTTCTACTTAAATAAGTTAGGTCAGTTGTGGCATAGTAAATCCTGAAACAGCTAAGATAACCAAGGAGCTTGGGATGTTGCAGGCATGCACATTCAGCTTTTACCATAGCGCTGGAGATCTAAACTCAGCTCTTCATGTATGCATGGGAGGCACTTTTAGACGGATCCATTTCCTCAGACCTTACATGATATTTTGCAACAAGATTTCTCTTTAAACTTTGGGCTCAGTGAATTGACTGTCTAGCTGGCATGTACAAGGAAGTCTTCTGTCTTCTTCAGCTATAAAAATAAATGTTTAAAACGTGGAGCCACTCTCTCTCTCTCTCTCTCTCTCTCTCTCTCTCACTCTCTCTGTGTGTGTGTGTGTGTTTGTGTATGTGGGTAATAGAAATTGAATTCAGGTCCTCAAGCTTGCATAACAAGCAACTTACCAATGCAGCCATCCACCTAGCCTTTTCTTCTTGTTTGACAAAATTATTATTTAATATTTAGAATAAACTATCTTTGCAATGATTTTTAAAAGTTATTTATTATAATATGTAAAAGAGTAATAAATAGCTATCATTTGTAATAGTGGCTCTAGATGTTCAATGTTATTAAAAATTGGTTAAAAATGTCAGAACTTGAAAGTAACTGTAAATTTATGAGTTATGTGACTGTATATTTAGTACATATAATTTATTCTATGAAAATATTTAAGACAATTAATATGTTTAAACTAGTAAAATTTATTTTAAGATATACAACTCAGTACTGACCTTTTATGTCATCCAAATAATTTATAATAGTTAATTGCCTCTTAAATATATATGATAATTTCTGAAGCTAAAAGCAATATGCACTCAAACCAATTTTTAAAATTTATTTGGAACATTTAACATGATAGAAGTAGACAAAAATCTCTTATGAAGTCCTCTATAAAAGTAAATTGTGAAAAGTTACTGATTATTAGAAACCATTCCATCTCCAAGGGAGAATATGGAGCATAACAGTGGTTTCATAGAATTAACTGGGCAGCATTCCTTCTGTTTCTCTTTAGTGGAATAGTTTGAAGAGTATTGGAATTAGGTCATCTTTAAGTCTGATAGAATTCTGCACTAAACCCATCTCATCCTGGGCTTTTTTTAGTTGGGAGACTTTTCATGACTGCTTCTATTCCTTTAGGGGTTATGGGACTGTTTAGATGGTTTATCTGATCCTGACTTAATTTTGGTATTTGGTATCTGTCTACAAAATTGTCGATTTCATCCCAATTTTTCAGTTTTGATGAATATAGGCTTTTGTAGTAGGATCTGATGATTTTTTTTTTAATTTCCTCAGTTGTTTTGTGTTATCTCTCCCTTTTAATTTGTGAGTTTGTTAATTGGGATACTATCTCTGTGCCCTCTGGTTAGTCTAGCTAAGGGTTTATCTATGTTGTTGATTTTCTCAAAGAACTGGGTTCTGTTTTGTTGATTTTTTTTTTATAGTTTGTTTTGTTTTTACTTGGTTGATCTCAGCCCCGAGTTTGATTATCTCCTGCATTCTATTCCTCTTGGGTGTATTTACTTAATTTTGTTGTAGAGCTTTCAGGTGTGCTGTTAGGCTGGTAGTGTTTGCTCTCTCCAGTTTCTTTTTGGAGGCACTCAGAGCTTTTTCCTCTTATCACTGCTTCCATTATATCCCATAAATGTGGGTATGTTGTGCCTTCATTTTCATTAAATTCTAAAAAGTCTCTAATTTCTTTCTTTATTTGTCCCATGACCAAGTTATTATTGAATAGAGCATTGTTCAGCTTTCAGGTGTATGTGAACTTTCTGTTGTTTTTGTTGCTATTGAAGACCAATTATAGTCCGTAGTGATCTGATAGGATGCATGGGATTATTTCATCCTT
This sequence comes from Mus musculus, assembly GCF_000001635.26. Lineage (NCBI taxonomy): Eukaryota > Metazoa > Chordata > Mammalia > Rodentia > Muridae > Mus > Mus musculus. The sequence continues at coordinate 37,925,786 of NC_000078.6, forward strand.
TTTGTATCTGTTGAGGCCTCTTTTGTGACCAATTATATGGTAAGGTTTGGAGAAGGCACCATGAGGTGCTGAGAAGAAGATACATTGTTTTGTTTTAGGATGAAAAGTTCTATGGATGCATATTAAATCCATTTGGTCCACAACTTGGTTCAATGTGTCTCTGTTTAGTTTGTGTTTCCATATCTGTCTATTGATGAGAGTGGGGTGTTGAAGTCTCCCACTATTATTATGTCAGTGAAATATATGCTTTGAGCTTTAGTAAAGTTTCTTTTAACAATGTGGGTGTTCTTGCATTTGGAGCATATATGTTCAGAATTGTGAGTACTTCTTGGTAGATTTTTCCTTTGATGAGTATAAAGTATTTTTCTTCATCCTTTTTGATATTTTTGGTTGAAAATCAATTTTATTCGATATTAGAATGGCTACTCCAACTTGACATCTTGGAGAATTGTTTTCCAGCCTTTTACTCTGAGGTAGTGTCCGTCTTTGTCACCTAGATGCATTTCCTCTATACAGTAACATGCTGAGTACTGTTTATGTATACAGTCTGTTAGTCTATGTCTTTTTATTGGGTGAACCGAGTCCATTGATGTTAAGAGATATTAAAGAATAATGATTGTTGTTTTCTGTTATTTTTGATGTTATTTTTATGTTTGTGTTGCGATTTTATTTTTGGTTTCTTGAAAGAAGATACTTTCTTCCTCTTCCTAGAATGCGGTTCCTATCATTGTGTTGGTGTTTTCCATATATTAACCTTTGTAGGGCTGGATTTGTGGAAAGATAATGTGTAAATTTGGTTTAGTTGTGGAATATCTTGGGTTCTCCCTCCATGATAAGTGAGAGTTTTGCTGGGTATAGTAACCTGGGCTGGCATTTGTGTTCTCTTAGGGTCTGTATGACATCTGCCTGGGATCTTGTAGCTTTCATAGTCTCTGGTGAGAAGTCTTGTGTAATTCTGAAAGGTTTGCTTTTAAATGTTGCTTGACCTTTTTCCCTTATTGCTTTTAATATTATTTCTTTGTTTTGTGCATTTGTCATTTTGACTATTATGTGACCAGAGGAATTTCTTTTCAGGTCCAATCTATTTGGAGTTCTGTAAGCCTCTTATATATTTATGGGCATCTCTTTCTTTTGGTTAGAGAAGTTTTCTTCTATAATTTTGTTGAAGATATTTACTAGCCCTTTAAGTTGTAAATCTTCACTCTCTTCTATACCTATTATCCTTAGGTTTGGTCTTCTCATTTTCTTCTGAATTTCTTGGATATTTTGGGTTAGGAGCATTTTGCATTTTCTTTTACTTTTGTGTCAATGTTTTCTATGGTATCTTCTGCACATGAGATTCTCTCTTCTATCTCTTGTATTCTGTTGGTGATTCTTGTATCTATGACTCCTGATCTCTTTCCTAGGTTTTCTATCTCCAGAGTTGCTTCTTTTGTGATTTCTTTATTGTTTCTATTTCCATTTTTACATCCTGGATGGTTTTGTTCAATTCTTTCACCTGTTTGTTTGGGTTTTCCTGTAATGCTTTAAGGGATTTTTTTGTGTTTCTTCTTTAAGTGCTTCTAGCTGTTTACCTCTGTTCTCTTATATTTCTTTAAGGGAGTTATTTATGTCCTTCTAAAAGACCTCTATTATCATCATGAGATGTGACTTTAAATCAGAGTCTTGCTTTTCTGGTGTGTTGGGGTATTCTGGGCTCACTGTGGTAGGAGAACTGGGTTCGGATTATGCCAAGCAGCCTTTGTTTCTGTTGCTTATATTCTTGCCCTTACCTCTTGCCATCTGGTTATCTCTAGTGTTAGCTGGTTTTGCTGTCTCTGACTGTGGCTTCTTCCTTCTGCAAGTCTCTGTGTCAGTACTTCTGGGAGACCAGTTCTTTTTGGGAGGAATTCAGGTATGGAGAGCTGTGGCACAGGGTCAGCTCAGGGTGTAGACTTAAACCAGAAGAATCCTGTCCTGGGTTGTTCCTTTGTTCCTGTATCATGATGGCTCTGGGCAAGTCCTTCTTTGTCCAGGAATTTCAGCAGAAGTGTTGGTCTTACCTGAATTCACAGGCATGTCTGCACTCCTGGGAGACTAGCTCTCTCCTGAAGGTATTTGGGTATGGAGCGCTATGTCAAGAGATCAGCTCTGGGTGCTGAGGCACAGGATCTGCTCCCAAAGCAAAAGGAAAGCAACAGAAACCATGAAACAATTTCTATTATGTTGGTCATAGTTATATTTATTTCTTCCATTTGAATACTTACATATCAAAGCTATATTTGTATACCAGGATTTGTGTACACACATTTGGGTAATCCCAGCTATCAGGGTAGCTGTGGCAGTGAGCTTAAGGTAAGCCTATATAAGACTGTGTATCAAAATTTAAAGCTATTTGTTATTTAAAATAAAGCTTTGAATACAGGACAATAGTAGAATGGTACTTACCTGGCACGTGTAAAATCCCAAATTCAATCTCTAGTACTTAGCATATCATCCCCCAAAATGACAAAAACAAAAAAGCAATCCATTCCCTTCAATAATAGGCATACTAGTAAAATGTTCTAAATTCTTTCACTTTCTTTCATATGCTGTATAGCTGAGTGACATTCTGATTTATCATTCTTACTTCCTCATTCGCTTTCAAAGTAATAAAAGTATAAGACATGAAACCGCTTGTATTATAAGGAAATATAATTACAGCACTAATAATTAGGCTTTTATCAAAATTAAGAACGAATGTGAAACATGGTTATTTGCCCATTACCTGTTGAACAAGTGATGTTGGGCCAACTTGAGATGAGAGTAGATGTTTAAATGGGTAGCTGCTGTGGTAAAGCAGAGGGATACTGGCAATAATCCCCATGTGCGCTGGAATTATTGTCAAACATGGACTATTTAATGATAAATTATAATTCCTGTTCCAGTGAGATAGCTCCTCAGGTTGAATGGCATGTCTTGCAAGCCTGGCACCCTGAGTTTCTTGCCTTGAACCAGTAGTCGAAGAAGAGAATCATCTCTAAAAAAAAATAATTATTATTATTTTTTACAGGTGATAGTGAAGTCATCTTGTTCAAATTTTCTAAAGCATTGACCTATTAATTCTTATTTTGGTCTACTTGACTATTCAATCTACTTGACTGTTAGTAAGTGTTGATCAAGTACAGGACAGTAGCCACTTCAGGAAGTAACAAAATAGGGTAAGCAGAGGAATAGAGGGGACACCTCATGTGGAGTGTCATCTGCCTAGTAGGATACACGTCTTGCATGGGAGGCAAGACAATCAGCTCTGGGAGCACATGAATGCCTTTCTTCAATTTGGTAAGTTACAGATGTGGATAACAATTGAAGTAAAGGGTTAATAAATCCTGAAGAAATGTAGCACAGCAGTAAATCTCAGGTTTCAAATTGAGGAAAGAAGAACATTTTATTTTATTTTATATATATTTTTATTAGGTATTTTCCTCATTTACATTTCCAATGCTATCCCAAAAGTCCCCCATACCCTCCCCCCCACTCCCCTACCCACCCACTCCCACCTTTTGGCCCTGGCGTTCCCCTGTACTGGAGCATATAAAGTTTGCAAGTCCAATGGGTCTCTCTTTCCAGTGATGGCCGACTAGGCCATCTTTTGATACATATGCAGCTAGAGTCAAGAGCTCCGGGGTACTGGTTAGTTCATAATGTTGTTCCACCTATAGGGATGCAGATCCCTTTAACTCCTTGGGTACTTTCTCTAGCTCCTCCATTGGGAGCCCTGTGATCCATCCAATAAGTGACTGTGAGCATCCACTTCTGTGTTTGCTAGGCCCCGGTATAGTCTCACAAGAGACAGCTCTATCTGGGTCCTTTCAGCAAAATCTTGCTAGTGTATGCAATGGTGTCAGCGTTTAGAAGCTGATTATGGGATGATTTTCTAAAGGAAGATTCTTAAACTGAGGAGGTAGGGAATGGACTGAAGGAGCTGAAGGGGTTTGCAACCCCATAGGAAGAACACCAATTTCAACCAACCAGTACTCCCAGAGCTCCCAGAAACTAAGCCACCAACTAAGGAGTACACATGAAAGGACCCATGGCTCCAGCTGCATCTGTAGCAGAGGATGGCTTTGTTGGACATCAATAGGAAAAGAGGTCCTTAGTCCTGTGAAGTGTTGATGCCCCAGTTTAGGGGAATGTGAGGGCGGGGAGACAGGAGTGGGTGGGTGCGTGAGAAAATACCCTCATCGAAGCAGGGGGAGGGGGACTGGGTTAGAGGTTTCCAGGGGGCAAAGCAAGAAAGGGGATAACATTTGAAATGTAAATGAAGAAAATATCCAATAAAAAGGAGTAAAAGAATTTTTGAAATATTTAAAGAAAATTATAAGCAGTTTATGTCTTGTGAATCATATACCAGATGGTTAGATATTAATGACTAATATCTTCTCTTTTACTGTGGCATGAATCATTACTGGTGTGTGTGTGTGTGTGTGTGTGTGTGTGTGTGTGTGTGTGTCTTAACTCATAGACACTAGCCAAAAAAATATATATATATGTATATATATATATATATATACACACACACATATATATGTGTAATATATATGAATATTATTATTTAAATGTTTTGAAACAGGAAGTTATACAAAAGAAGTGTAAATAAAGCCGGGTGGTGGTGGTGCACATCTTTAATCCCAGCACTTGGGAGGCAGAGGCAGGTGGATTTCTGAGTTCAAGGCCAGCCTGGTCTACAAAGTGAGTTGCAGGACAGCCATGGATATACAGAGAAACCCTGTCTCAAAAAAAAAAAAAAAAGAGTAAATAAGAAAAAAAAAATTTAAATGTTTGCATACTTGTGAAAATAGTGCCTTGCTATGTAACACAAGCTTACCTAAAACTTACTCTGTAGCCTGGCTGACTGGTAACTATGTAGCCAGGATGTCCTCAATTTTGGGAAACTTGTAACTAACTGGCAGTATAAGCATGTGACATAGCAACTTGAATGATCTACTTTCATGTAATTTAGTAATAAACTTTCAGAAAATTTTATTCTAGACATAATTGTTATTTTCTTATTGTTTTAATGTTTTCAGGTTATGATATAATTAGATCATTTCCCCTTCTTTACATCTCTTATTTTTTCCAGTTTTTTTGTTTTTTTTTTTGTAGGATATTTTCTTTATTTACTTTTCAAATATTTTCCCCTTTCCAAGTCTCCCCTTCAGAAACTCCCTATCCCATCCCCTTCCCACTGACTAAATGAGGGTGTTTCTCCACTCATCCACTCCTATCTTTCTGCCTTGGCATTCCCCTACACTGGGACATCAAAGATCCTCAGGCCCAAGGTCCACTCCTCCCACTGAGGTCCAACAAGGCCATCCTCTGTCACATATGCAGCCGGAGCTCTGGGTCCTCAAGCATTAGAAATTCTCATTTGAGTTGGTGGTCAGAGTTTCCCCAGAGACTTCCAAAACATTGCAGGCACTGCTATTGCCCTTGGTTAGCGGAAAGACATGAAAGACATGTTTGTGTTGTTAAACTACACCTTTCAAACCCAGGGCCCACAGAAGCTGAGATAGATCTGACTTGAAAACCTCCTTGATCACAGTCAGCTATTGGATGGATCACATGGCCCCCAATGGAGGAGCTAGAGAAATTACCCAAGGAGCTAAAGGGAACTGCAACCCTATAGGTAGAACAACAATATGAACTAACCAGTACCCGGGAGCTCTTGTCTTTAGCTGCATATGTATCAAAAGATGGCCTAGTCGGCCATCACTGCAAAGAGAGGCCCATTGGACTTGCAAACTTTATATGCCCCAGTACAGGGGAATGCCAGGGCCAAAAAGGGGGAGTGGGTGGGTAGGGGATTGGGCGGGGGTGGGTATGGGGGACTTTTGGGATAGCATTGAAAATGTAAAGGAGGAAAATACCTAATTGAAAAAAAAAAAGAAAAAAGAAAACCTCCTTGCAGATCAGAATTCCTCATTCCAGCGGTACTAGGGAATTTCCTTCCAAAGGATGGAAATAACCAAAAGACCTATGAAACTACATTTTTTTTTAAGAAAGTACTTAGTTGTTGGCTATGAGTTTACATATTTATATATGAAAAATAATAACACCATGATATGTCATAAAAACTTAAATACTTTCCACAAAATATTTCCTACTTTTAGGAATAGATGTTTAACTGTGGAATTCTAACATATTTGTTATAAGTAGAAAGAAAAGTACTCATATTTTAACATTCAAAAGAAATCTCTTGGTGTGGTGGCACACATAGGTGATCCTTTCACTTGAGGAGGCTAAGGCAGAAAAATTTAAGTTTCTTGCAAGCCTGAAGTATGTAGGGATATTTGTTCTCAATCAATCAATCAATCAATCAATCATAAAGACAATATAACAAGGTCATGAAACTAAATAAATAAACCTTTATTATTTATTCCTTTAAACACAAGCTCTCAAACTCTCCAAGAATTGTATAAAACAATGCTGTTTTGAATTTTAATTTTGCTTTACAGTATATGTTTTTAGATTTTCCCAACTTGTGACAAGAAGCAAGGATTTTGTTTAGTTTTTTTTTTTTTTCTTTTCTATGTAGGTAATATTCCATGTGGTACTTTCCTTCTTATTTCTACAGACATGGTTATGTTAGTCTCTTTCATGGTGGGGTAAAATACTTCACATCTCTTCACAACAATTCTGGCAACATTTAGATTATAATATCCAGAAGAGCCAGCCGTACAGTTTGATAAAGATGTTCTATCTTTACCTCCAACACAAATAAGGATAAGGGCTTCTTCTTCCAAATTCCACTGGGGAGCTGTTTTATGTCATCATCTTCTCTAAGGAATTTGAAATTTGCAGCCATGCAAGGAAGCAGGGAACTAAGAATTTAATAACACTAATCAACTATTACATATACAAACAGGACTATGCTGGATTTCAAAGCCCGTGTAAGAGGATTCTGTTCTCCTTTAACCATATTTATAAGGGAAATTAATCTTGATTTTCATTTTCCAAAAGAGAATGGGAATTTGGAGAAGTTGAAGGGGAGAAATTGCTCATGAAAAGAGAGATGATAGAAAAAATTAGCAAGAAGCAGAAAGGACTGGCAAGAGCAGAGAGTCAGAGGTAACTGAGGTAAGTTTGAGAAGTGAAACACTGTGAAGTGATGCCAACATCAGGTGTTCAAGGTGACCAGAGGGATGTTGAAAAGGATGTCCTATAGACACATGCTTCTTTTATGGCCACAAAATATTCCACCAAGTTCATATGACTATCAGTGTGAGATTCTCCCATGAGTCATTTAGGTAGTTCAGAGGAAATAAGACTGGTTATGTCAATAGGATCAATGTCCATAAATGATGCAGATCTTCTGATTCTGCAGCTTCCTATTCTATTTCTACTGCATCATCATGCACAGAGTATGAAATCAGCAGTAAGTTCACTGGGCAACAATTCAAGAAGACTACACCATCTATTGTTGATATTATCTGAGCATGTTTTTAACCTATTGTTGCTGGACAGCTTATTTCATGATTTTTTCAGATATTTAAATTATAATTAGATATCTGTATTGTCTAGATATAACATTAAGATTGGTTTTTATTTTTGTCTCTATTTTTTTTGAGAGTTCCAGTCAGTAGTGTAATACCAGTGAGCTGTAATTCATCCCAGGATGTTCTTTTATTTATTCTAAGGAGTTTTATTTCCTGTGCCCTTTCCATACTATTTATAAAGATGATTTTCAAAGGAGTAAACAGCCTGAGTTAGTTCTATATTCTATTAAAACTAGAAGAGGAAAATGTAATTCATGTGGGATCTGTATATGAGTTATTTTCATTAATTTTTAATTATTTATAAATATTTAGAACTTTATTATTTTCAACATTAAGATTCAGTGATTCAGTTTGAAAATAAATAATACCCCAGTTTCAGAAAACACAGTGAGTTTTTACATTTAAGGAGTCAGTTAAGAAGTACCATTTTGATTTAAAGAAATAAACGAAGTCCATGTAAACAAAAATATTAGATTAAAATATTTTACACACTATTGGATATTAGGATTCTAAGCACTTGAAAATTAAATGGGTAATATTTCAGAAAAGGATCTAATTAGAAAATAGATGTTGTTTGAAATACTTCATAATAAACGTGTGAGCATGCTGAAGACCTAGACTGCTTTCCTTAAATGAAAAGATAGCCCTGGAATAAAATCACTGGTGCAGTCCAGATAGCTTACTCATTTTAATAGCTAAAAAGCACTCACATATATTTCAGTGATATATATTATTCTGAGCCAGGTAGACCCTCTCTGTGAGAGCTGTACTCAGCTGGATGCTTAGCAGATGTCATATCATCATGCCACATTTCCTCTCACCACCTTTCACAACAGTGACAAAAGATCTCTCTGGATATTGAAGGATGTCTCCTGAATACTACCACTTTAGTCTCTCTGAAACATGTGATACATTATTTTATCATATTCCTATGTTATTTGGTTAGGAAAGGCTCCCATAGACTCACATGATTGATTGCTTAACCCATAGGGAATGGCACTATTACCAGAGATGATGTTGTTGGAGGAAGCATGTCATTGTGGGGGCGGGGCTTTGAGATCTATGCTCAAGCTATGGCCAGTGTGGCTCACAGTTTCCTTTTATTGCCTGCTGATCAAGATGTAGAATTCTTAGCTTCTTTACCAGCACCATGTCTGCCTGCATAACACCATGTTTTCTCACATGATTATCATGTACTAAACCACTGAAACTGTAAGTTAGCCCCAGTCACTTGATCATGGTGTCTCTTAACAGCAATAAATAAAACTCTAAGACATGATTTATTCATGATCATTGCAATCACTTGGACATATCACTTCAATTTAGAAACCTTACTAGTATAGCTAAAAAGCTTTGTAGAAGTACATAATACATGCTATTATTGTCATCCCAAAATATTATTTACTACTGAAAAATAATAGAAATTATATTTAAGGAAATGCTGCATAAGATTTAAACAAATAAGAAGTTGAGATGTCAAATTAGACTGAAAACATATATATACGATTGCAATTATCATCCTTTTTGGCAAACTACAGACAGGAACCACACTTCTAAAATTAAATTGAAGAGGAAAAAAAAATCATCCTTGAATGTGAGCAAAATATGGATCTGAGTCCAGCATAGTGACTGACATGAGTTTTTCAATGTCATTGTGTGACAGGCAATTTGAAATTCACTGCCAGCTGTCAACTGACATTTTAGAACAAAGTTGTTCGGTGTCAATTTTATTTCCCAAGTGTGTTATAACTAACTTGGGAATTATACACCTTTCCAAGGAAGAACCAAAAGAATTAAAATATAATTTGAAACATAGGAACCACTTATACTCAAACTTCAGATGAATTTATCTCAAGTACTTAAACTTATTTCCTTTCCTACTTTGCTGTGAGCTAGCTTCTCTGGGAGAGTTAAGGTGTCTGTGAGATTATCAAAGGCTAGCTGCTGATTGTAAATGTAAATTTATAATTGCCAGAGGCATATTACAAAATCTAGCCTTGAACATAGAGCACTTCCTTCCTTGTTCTCACCTCACTGCCTCATCGGTAAAGACTGATTTATAGTAGTCCTTCACTGCAGTGCAGAATATCTAGGTATCATACAAATTATAAGGAATATCAAAAGACATACAAACAAGTAACATAAAAGAACTAAGTTCCAAACAACATGGCTGGGCAGATTTCAGGGTTTGACATAATCTTGTTAAAGCCTTGCCACATTCTCTTTATTTGTGTAATTCAACAAGAGTAGGGTTTGTAATAAAAATAAACACAGTTTGAAGAGCCAGAGTATGGAACAGAAACAGATATGGATATAGTTTGAGTCCTGAGACAATGAATTTAAAAGATGTCATTAATGTGTGATGTTCTGTAGTGAATAAAATCGATCATTTACAGAAGCAAATGGAAAGTGGGTGAACAATAGCAACCAACCAGACCACCCCAACCCACCCCTGAGAGCTCCCAGAGACTAAACCACCAACCAAAGAGTACACATGGAAGGACTCCAGCTGCATATGTAGCAGAGAATGGCCTTGTTTGGCCTCAATGGGAGAAGAGGTCCTTGGTCCGGTGAAGGCATGATACCCAAATGTAGGGGAATGCCAGGGCATGAAGTAGGAGTGGGTAGGTGGGTGGGGGAGCACCCTCATAGAAGCAGGTGAAGGGAGGATGGGATAGGGGGTTTCTGGAAGGGAAACCAGGAAAGGGGATAACATTTGAATAGAAATAAATAAAATATCTAATAATAATAATAATAATAATAATAAGAAGAAGAAGAAGAAGAAAAAGAAGAAGAAGAAGAAGAAGAAGAAGAAGAAGAAGAAGAAGAAGAAGAAGAAGAAGAAAAAGAAGAAGAAGAAGAGAACCAAAACCACAACCCAAATACTAGCAACACGAACACCATAACACACACAAATACAGCTTTGGTGTCTCTATTAGTAAACTATTTAGGGCTGAGAAAGAATCTCTGAAGGATATCTCTAAAAAGAAAGAAAATTGAAAACTGAAAGCCAGCATGACACAGTGAAAGAAACAGATTAGAATTTCCATGCATACTAAGAGCATTTAGAAAAAATGTAAACTATTACCAGGATAGCCATAGACATGGAGGGGTACTGAATAAAAAATATTTGGAAAAAAATAATGAATTAATATATCTTCCAATTAATTTCAACCTCAGATCACAGACCTAAGAAGATCAGAGCACATGCAGAAGGATAATGTAACCTAAGAACCTATCAGATTAATCTAAAGAAGACCTGCTAAGCAGCAGAGATTCAGGAAAAGCTTGAGGAACCTGAGAGAGAGGGAGAGGGAGAGGGAGAGAGAGAGAGGGAGAAGGAGAGAGAGAGGGGGAGAGGGAGAGGGAGAGGGAGAGGGAGGGGGAGGGGGAGGGGGAGGGGGAGGGGGAGGGGGAGGGGGAGGGGGAGGGGGAGGGGGAGGGGGAGGATTTCCAGTGGATCAAGTCCATTGTCAGACACAGCCAGCTGGTTGCAAAGCATTCCATTCCCATATAGACAGTTTCATGAAAGCGATTGGAGACCTCCTTACTGCAAACTCTTTTAAACAATGGGAGCTGTATGCATGCAAAGCCTTTACTATTTGAAGCCATCTAGGGGAGAGAAGTCCATAACCTCCATTTATTTCAAGTCTCTCATATGAGTTCAGTTTGAAGCAGTGCAGTTGGCTTATGGGAAACATCATTATATATACTTACAGACAAAACTTAAGTCATTGAGGGAACACTGTATACTTAAGTATAGTATTTTCAGTGGTCAAAAAAACTTTGTCTTCTGGTAAGAACTCTTGATAGGAAAACGTCATAGGACAGGGGAAATGTTCATAACTGAAATTCTTTGAACCCTTATGTATTGGACCTCAATAGTGTATTTTTGATAGGGTAAAATCACTTAATATCCGTTTCTCAAGTTTTCAATTTTGTGGTAGTCAGTTTATCTTGATTACTTTTCAACCCCTGTGCTTAATTTAGAAAAAAGCAAACTCATGAGAATATTATGAGGATGTAATAGAAGGTACAAATTGATGGTACCACCATTCAGACAATTAGGGTATTTTCAATATGTAAATATTGGAATTTTTCAAAATTTGAAAGAGAATGGTTCAAAATTGTGAAGCTTCAAAATGATGCTCTCTACATGTGCTCTGCAGGATGAAAGAGACAAAGAAGTTCAGATAACAGTCTCTAACTTCCAAGTTCATCTCCATTTGCTCACTGACCAGAAATATGGGATTGTTTCCAAAGTGCCTTCTATACTATACTTTTCCTAATAAAGACTGAGAAGTCCTAAAAAAAATTTTTAATTCAAGAAAAGATTGAATTTCCTATATAAGTAACTCATATAACATTTAAATTCAACTAAAATAAAAAAAATTCACTGCTACTTTTTCTTTCATTTGCAAATTCAGTATTTCTACAGAATGACTCAGTTTGTCAAAGAATATTTTTTGAAGATCTTGAAGAACAGCTGCAGTGCCAGTGTAAATAAAGGGAATTTTGTTTCTTTGTTTATATGACAGTCCAGAGTTAAGAAATAAAACAAGAAAGGAATAAGTGAAAGAAAAAAGAAAAATATTGTTCATAAGGAAAGATAATAGGTAAAACCCATCTTACTTATGGCGAAACATCCATTTCCATCTACTTTACTTTAGAAACCAGTTGATACAAGTAAAATGACATATTTAATGTATTTCTAGAAACCAACCAAACAATCTGGAACTCATATACCCTGACAAGTCCTGAAAAATCAAGAACAAAAAAAAAACAAAAAAAAAAAAAGAAAAGTAAGTTAAGACTTTCTCAAACAAACAAACATTAAGGGAATTTGTTGCCAATAGCCATGTATTATAAGACTCACTAAAAAGGGTCTTCTTATAGAAAAAAGTCAAATAGTGTAGGTCAGAAATTCTAGAGAAAGAAATAATACCAAAGAAAGCAGACATGCAGTTAAAACCAAATTTCTTAATTTTTCATTAACTTTAAAGATAGCATGTTCAACATGTTAACAATAGTGTACTTAGTTGGGTGGGCTAATTAATTTCATTACATATGTATAAATATAGTCTTTTTATGTGTCAGTAATATAACAGCAATAATGAAATTATGTAAGTGAAAGTAACTACCAGGAAAAGGCAGAGAAAATTAGGATTATTCCCTTTTAAGTACTATTATTACTAGTAAATTTGCATATTGCCTTGGAGTATTATATACCAAATTATAATGCAGCAACTAGAAAAAAATTAATAATTGTCATTGATATGTAGAATCATAAAATAATAGTCAGTTAAGTCTGCATGTAGCAGTAAGTGTGGGGAAAATACCAACTTGTACAAAGAATAATAGCAGCAAATGGAAAAGAGAAAACAATGACCTTAATGTCATTATTACATAATCAGTTTGAACATCTGCTGCATATATGCAACAAGTAGAACTCAGTAGTTGTCACAGTTGTCACATTGCTTATGAAAACTCACTTTAAATATAAAGACACAAGGAAATTAAATTAAAGTTCTTGAATAATCCAAAATACTAAAAATAATAAAAAAAAATAGCAGAGGAGAATCAATGTGCACTTTGGAAAGAGGAGACTTCAAGACAACAAAAGTTATCAGATATATTAAAAAAAAGCCTATTGGGGAGTTAGGCCCCAATAAAAATTCCATATTGTTTATACCTAGCCACACAGCAGTAAGTGTAACAGGACACAAGTTATAAAACTTTAAATCAATTGCTCCATTATCATTAGAGATTATCTCTATAAGAAATGGGAGGATCCAGGGTGCAGAAAGATAGAAAGGATGCAGTTGAACTCCACAATGAACCAATCGATTGTACAGAGTTGAAAGCATAGACTTTTGTATGCAATAAGAGCAAAACCACATCCTTGTCAAGGAGACATGAAATTTTTGAACAATTAAATAATATTATCACTCACAAAAAGCTATGCAAATTTCAATAAATAAAAAATATACAATGTTTGCTACCAGACTACCATGGAATCAAAGAAACTAAACTAGACATCAATATCAGAAAGACAACTGGGAAAATAATTTAAAAATAGTGGAGATTAGACAATATATTCATAACACAATCAAGAGGAATTTAAAAATGTCTCAAATTTAAATAAAAATAAAATTTCAAATGACCAGATGGTTTGAAAGCTGAGGCCGGATGAACACAAATTTAACGTTAGACTAAGTAACATAATTAGAATATTTAAAATTTTTAAAAAGTGAAAATATTTACAATATTATTAGCATTATATCTTAGTGGTTAGAGCTCATGCCCAAGAAATGCCATACCTTATGTTCAATCCCAGCACTAGAACAAATAAGTGGGGGAAAAAAACTTTGAAAATAAAGCAAATATCAATGAAATAGAAAGTAGAGAATTGCTGGAGAAAACTAAAGCAACTAACAGATCAATTAAATTGATAAATCTGTAGTCAGGCTTATTAAGAAGTGGGTACAAGGTGCTAATACATTAGAAAATAAACAGAGAACTCTTTCATGTGCTAAAGAGTAAAACAATGTGAACTGAATAATGTAAACAGATTAAAGGAGGAATATGTAAAGCAGATTATGGTAATTAACCGTGATTGTCAACTTGACTGGAGCATAACTCTCTGAGATATTAGCAAAGCTTTGGGGTATGTTTCTGAAATAATTTCTAGAGAGGATTAGATATAGAAAGCAAGCCATGTACCCTCATTCACCTTTCTCTGTTTCTATTCTGTATTTGTAATGGGTAAAGTTCCTCCGCACTCCCACTGCCATGAGATCACATTATGAAGGATTGACTACAGGCAAAGAAATAAATGAAGAGAAACACTTCCCGTCTAAGTTTTCTTTTCTTTTTTCTTTTTTTGTTTGTTTGTTTGTTTGTTTTGTTTTTTTTGTTTTTTTGTTTTTCTAGACAGGGGTTCTCTGTATAGCCCTGGCTATCCTGGAACTCAATTTGTAGACCAGGCTGGCCTCAAACTCAGAAATCTGCCTGCCTCTGTCTCCCGAGTGCTGGGATCAAAGGCGTGTGCCACCACACCCGGCTAAGTTTTCATTTTTAATGTAAGTTTTCAGTCATGGCAACAAGAAAAGTAAGAAATAATGTGCTTTATACCCAAACTCATACAATAATAAATAGACAATCCAATTGTTGATATCGATTCAGTAAATTAAGATGATTACTGACCTCCCCAAACAGAAAGCTTAACACCCACATCAACCCTCTGGTGATTTCTATCAAACATAGGAGAAAGAAGATGCAAACTTCTTACTTGTAGGCTACAATGTTTCTAATCCAGAAAACAGAAGCAGGGGTAATTATCAGAATCAAATTTTTTTTAAAAAAGCTACCTATCAATTTATTCTTCAATCATAACTATAAGTATATGCAACAAGAATATTAGCAAATTATATTTGATAATATGTGAAAGGAATTATACCTCAAAAACAAAACAGAAGAAAAGCCATGTCATCATCTCCGCCGCTGAAGATATATCATTTGACAAAAATCTACTACATGTTCATATAACAATTACTAGTTAAACAAATTTTCTTCACATGATGATCAAAATAATAATAAAAGAAACAAACCTGTAAATTATATATTTCATACTTAGAAACTTAAGTGAATTTTAGTATCTGTGCTCTGCTCAGAATTCTTTTTAGAATTGTACTAAATTTACTACTAAATCATGGGAAACATGGGACTAATAAAGAACTATAACACAACTGCAGGATTGAGGGTCAACGTGAAAATCTATAGAACATGTGGAATATAAAACTCAAAACACAATACATGAACATCCCAAACAAAGGAAAATACTAGGCTCAGTCATTACCGAACATCAGGATCCGTTTCCAGTGCCCACTATCACCTATATTTCCAGTTCCATGGGATCTCACACTCTCTCTGGACCTCTTCTAGCATGAACACACATGTGATATTTACTCACACAGAAACAGAGAACCATATACACAAGTTAAAATAATAAAAATGAAAAATAATAAAATAAATGGATACAGAAAATGTGGTACATTTACACAAAGGAATACTACTCAGCTATTAAAAAAATGAATTTATGAAATTCCTAGGCAAATGGATGGACCTGGAGGGTATCATCCTGAGTGAAGTAACCCAATCACAAAGGAACTCGCACAATATGTACTCACTGATAAGTGGATATTAGCCCAGAAACTTAGGATACCCAAGATATAAGATACAATTTGCCAAACGCATGAAATTCAAGAAGAACGAAGACCGAAGTGTGGACACTCTACCCTTTCTTAGAAATGGGAACAAAACACCCATAGAAGGAGTTACAGAGACAAAAATTGGAGCTGTGACGAAAGGATGGACCATCTAGTGATTGCCATATGCAGGGATCCATCCCATAATCAGCTTCCAAATGCTGACACCATTGCATACACTAGCAAGATTTTGCTGAAAGGACCCAGATATAGCTCTCTCTTGTGAGACTATGCTGGGGCCTAGCAAACACAGAAGTGGATGATCACAGTCAGCTATTGGATGGGTCACACGGCCCCTTATGGAGGAGCTAGAGAAATTACCCAAGGAGCTAAAGGGAACTGCAACCCTATAGGTGGAACAACAATATGAACTAACCAGTACCCGGGAGCTCTTGTCTTTAGCTGCATATGTATCAAAAGATGGCCTAGTCGGTCATCACTGCAAAGAGAGGCCCATTGGACTTGCAAACTTTATATGCCCCAGTGCAGGGGAACACCAGGGCCAAAAAGGGGCAGTGCGTGGGTAGGGGATTGGGGGGGTGGGTTTGGGGGACCTTTGGGATAGCATTGAAAATGTAAACGAGGAAAATACCTAATAAAAAAAAAGAAAAAAAAGAAAAATAATAAAATAAAAAATGTCTAATACAGATGGTTTTACTCGAAAGAAGCAAGCCATGTACCCGCACTTGAGTGTTTATTACAGTGCTGTGGGTGACTAATAGAAAAGAGATAAGAGCAAGCAGTTTTAATGCTGTGTCCACCTGATGGTGTGGCTGAGAGGCCTTTGGAACCTATTTGTGAGAAAGATTCAGAAAGGTATGGGGTCAAAGTCTAAAGAATCACTGAAAGGTGGTGAGCAAAGGTTAATGGCTGATTCTAGTTGGAATTCAAACCCCAATGACAATAGCAAAGGTCATTGGGAATCAAAAGAAGTCTGTGTTTGTGATGTTTAACATAGAAATAATGGTTTTGGGGGTAATCAAATTATAGAACATATATGTGATAGTGCTGTAAAAAATGTTTCCATACATTCTACACACCCAGAGTCTTCGTTGGCTTCCCTCTTTGATGCTAACAGATTAATCTGGCAGAAGAGAGTTCAAGGCAAGCCAGCATTCAGTGTCCTGAGAACTGATCACTTTTTTATATAGGTTTTAATTGGGAATTCAAAAGAAGAGAAGAAAGAAAGAATTGAAAATATGGAGGCTGGCTAGAAAAGGGGATCACTAAAAGTTACAGACAAGGAAGATGTGTTTGTTACCACTATTAAAAAGAAACCAAATACTTAGACACTGACCTGCACCATCTGTGAAAGTGTAAACTTTTGAAAAAATAGGTATGTGCTGCCATAGGATTCTTTTTGTTGTTGCTGTCATTTATTTATTTGTTTGTTCATTTTTCTTCCCTCCTTGGGCTCATTTCACAGTGATTAGTTGCTGAGATATTCAAAAGTAGTATTGGCTCTTATTCAAGGTGGTCCTATTATGTATACTGCTAAGAGACTTTGGATGTATTCACATCTTTCTCATTTTGTAGATGTGCAGAAGATGAACATTGCAAAGTTACTGAGATTTCAATAGAAAGCTTGGAAGGACAGGGGATGAAGAGTAAGGAAATATTCCCGTAGTGGCAGTGGATAGTATGTGCAACTGTGAGGATGAAATCAAAGATACAAAGGATGCCTAGAAATGCCAAGAATGTCAGGGTTGTTTGATTTGCATTTCCCTGATGAAAGGACCCTGATATAGCTGCCTTGTGTGAGGATATGCCAGTGCCTGGCAAATAGAGAAGTGGAAGCTCACAGTTAGCTATTAGATAGATCACAGGGCCCCCAATGGAGGAGCTATAGAAAGTATCCAAGGAGCTAAAGGCGTCTGCAACCCTATAGGGTTGTTCATAAAAACAATATGAACTAACCAGTACCCCTGAGCTTGTGTCTCTAGCTGCATATGTAGTAGAAGATGGCCTAGTCGGCCATCATTGAGAAGAGAGGCCCCTTGGTCTTGCAAAGTTTATATGCCTCAGTACAGGGAAATGCCAGGGCCAAGAAGTGGGAGTGTGTGGGTAGGAGAGTGTGTGTGGGGGGGATGGTAGGGTATGGGGGACTCCTGGGATAGCATTTGTAATGTAAATGAAGAAAATACCTAATTTAAAAAAATGCCAAGAATGCTTCACAATGAAAGCTTCATTTGGGTCATTCATAGAGACAACAAATAAAAAGGCCATGTGTACTGCAACTACTAAGGCCATAAGGATGAGCCTTCACAAGGCATTCAGAACTGACATATGGTCACTGTCATTCCCAGATGTCAAAAACTAAGTGGCCGGTTTAACATTTGCCCTTCTGATAATTCAGTCATGTTCTGGTCCCATTCCTCATTACTATGATCCATATCTCTCTGTTGGAGGAGAAGTTTTTTCCATGTATTCTTGCCAGAAACGTGGGATTTATTTTATGACTTTCAGAGGATTCTATATCTAATAATGCACATAGAGTCTTGGGAGAAGACTCCAGACTTGAGTTTTTGAGCAATGTTTGAATGGCTAGGGATTTGGAGAATGCTTAGAGATGAGCTAAAATCATTTGATAATATGCGATGGCAGTATACCTTTGTGGATCAGTTAGGAGTTTCTTAAATGTATCCCAAAGCATCATATATTAAATCCTTAATTACCAAGTGATTGGCTTTTGAGATATTATAGATTCTAACTGTTTTGTTTTATTTTATGCATTGATCCATTGATGATTGAATATTGACCGACAGAGCCTAAATGTAGGAAGTAGGTCACTGTGGACAAGCCTTGGAATGATACACCTTTTCCCCAAGCCCTTCCCAGTTCTTCTGCTTTGTGTTTACTATATGATGAGTAGTTTTCCTCTGCTATATCCCCTATGCCATGGGATTCTGTCTCAAAACCAGTCTAGAAGCAAAATCACAAAGTGTTCCTAAACTGACATCATGACCAAAATAAAGTTCACTTACATATGCTATTTTTCTCAGCTATTTGTTCCAGCAAGAATAACAGACTAACTCAGCAAATTGTTTTGTAGTGACAAACTGATTTTAAAGCAGATGTAACACACAAAATAGCTGACCCAACACTGAGAGGAAAATTAAAGAGGGCTCAAAGTGCTTAGAATCTTGACTTATTTACTACAAGGCTATAATGAATAAGATAGAGACATTAGTAAAAGAGCAGAAAGAAAAATAGCTGAACCAAAATAGAGAGTCCATAGATGGAAATAAATAAATGCAGCCAACTGATCTTTGAAAAAGAACCAGGAACTCTAATGAATCAAGAACTATCTTGCCAACAAATGGATCAAGCAGACCTAGACATTTAAAAAATGACCAAACAGCAAAGCACAAAAGCAGCAAATCTAAAAACAGACATTACATCATTCTCAAACTTAACTCAAAATGAATCATACATGAAACTAAAAGGAAAATTAGAAAGTACATAGGAAGTAATATAGGAGATTATCCACACTAAGTTATAACAATGACAGTATGGTCACATCAGAAGCATAATTCATGAAAGAAATAATTGATCAACTCAATTTTGTTATTATTAAAAACTTATTCTCTGTAATGCTAAAGAATTATAAGAAATTTCATGTTAATATACTTTATAAAAACTATATATATACTTAAAAAACAAAAAATAACTAAAATATGACAAAGAAGCCATGAAAATAGATGTATAAATACCTGAGAATAATAAGCAAAGGCATTCAGATTCTTATGTCATGAAGAAGATGGAAAATTAAAACAAAATGTGATGTTATAATAATGCAATGATTCGAGTGATCAAAAATACAAGCATTGAGAGTGTAACATGCTGGAGTGTGTATGTCCCACCAGGATGGTTCATTCCATCTTAATGGGAAAAGTGCAGCCATTTTGGAAATATTGTGCTGATTCATATCTACTCAGCGGAAATAAAAACCATCTCGTTTTTTGGTATTTATTTCATTTGCATTTCCAATGCTATCCCAAAAGTCCCCCATACCCTTCCCCACCCACTCCCCCACCTACCCACTCCCACTTCTTGGCCCTGGCATTCCTCTGTACTGAGGCATATAAAGTTTGCACGACCAATGGGCCTCTCTTTCCACTGATGGCCGACTAGGCCATCTTCTGATACATATGCAGCTAGAGACACGATCTTAACTCAGGCTTTCAGAGGGATGCTTATGGCAGATTTGTTGCCAATGTCCAAAAAATTAAAAGCCACTAAGGTTTATTTTAGGAGGTGAATGAATTGATGAATCATGGCACAAATGTGGTATATCATTTCATCTAGTTATCAACAGGTGAAAAAGGTAGGCAAAAACCTTAGATGTATCATAATTTTGGGGCAGTCTGAAAGGGTTAAATACAGTAGGATTGCAGCTATGTGCCTTCATGGAAAACAAAATATGAGTATTTTCCAGAGGGTAAAGGAAGGGATGGATAAATGGAGCATAGGGCATTTATTTCAATGCATTGGGACTCCTCTATGTGTGAAATCAATTTGAAGGACAAATGATTTTATACAACTGCACAAACCCGTAGACTGCATAGTCAATCTTGTTCCATATTGTGTACTTTGAGTCCTTATGCTATACTAGTGTAGACTGAACAACTGTGCCCAATGTAACACTCAGATAAAAGATGCTAACATTGTGAGGATGGCCAAGGGCATGTGCATGTGTGTGAGTGTGTTCTGCCACTGAGGAAGTAATTCTCCCCACAACACTTCCTACTTCCCTTGTAGTAATGGAGCTTATCTGCTCTTGCTTGCAATATCTATGTCAGCTGGAACACCTTATTGTTTTATCTTAACAGAAAAATTGTATTATTTTTAGCTACCTTCCCACATTTCACGTTTATGAATTCTTTTAGATTTTTCCCTCCTCTAACTTTTCCTCTCTATTTACAACTCATCTATTTCCTGATTCTCTTTTCACGAAACACACTCCTGTTGAGCAGTTTTTACCCTTATGTGTATGACTTCCATCTTCCACAGGAGTCTGTGAATTCTGCCTAATAGTATTTGGCTGTGGACTGCTGGATCTGTTTCAAGCCGTTGGCGAATGAAACCTCCATGATAATGATTATGTTAAGCTTCTATCTACAAGTACAGAGGATATTATTATGAATCATTTTATTGACTTTTTAATTTTTTTTGTTTTCACGATGGTCTTTGGGGTCAGGGTATTAGGTGGACATCAAAAACGATTGTTTGCTGTCTGTGGTAAAGGACCTTAGGATCTGAACTAAGATCGTGGGAGGATTTCAGTGAAGGTGGGCCTCATATCTGTTTCACAAACAACAAACCCCAATGGAACTTGAGAGAGGAAAATGTTCACTAAGCTTGTAGGTGATTGTCCATATCATAGAGGGAAGCCAATGAAGAAATTCAAAGCAGGGACGTGAAGAAAAGAACTGAAACAGACCTCACAAAAGGACACCGTTTAATGGCCCCATTCCCATTCCTTGCTTACCTTGCTTTCTTATTCCATCTAGGACCACCTGCCCAGGAGTGGTACAACCCACAGTGGGCTCTCCGTAATCAATTATTAACTAAGAAAACACCTACATAGCAATGCCCACAGGATTATCTGATAGATTCAGTTCTTTTATTAAGATTTTTTCTTAATAAAAGATTTATTAAGATTTAGGCAGTTTTGACTTATGTGATAAGTTTCTAGTCTTAAGGAAGAAAGCAAGCTGAGTACTAGTATTCGGCATGATCTGTATGCTAACAGTGGATCCATGACCAACTACCGTAAGCTTCTGATGGCAGTACTTTCTTACCATGATGTGCCATATCCTCACACCGTGAGCCAAAATAAATTCTTTCTACTCTTTCTACCTTGTTTCTCCAGTATATTTCATTTCAGCCACTAGAAAAGTAACAGAGAGAAGCGTGTTGAGATTCCCTTCAATGTGTATCTAAGGATTGTGTATGAAGCTGTGAAGGTTAAGACTAATGGTGGAGTCCCAGCATATTAGTAATGGTCGGAAGGCAGGATGCTTTTCAAGGAAATCTACAGGTACTGACTGAATGAAGCTAGTCTAAAAGAGAGGCCACACATACCACAGGCAACAGAGCTAGAAGGATATGACTACTTAGGTCTGCTGGAGCCCAGGTAATTTTATTAAGAGTTATAGATACTTGACAGAGTTTCTGTTTGCTCTCTGCTGCCATGATACCTCATTTGGTTCTAATCTTTTATTGCTGTTTTTTTGTCCCTCCATGTTAGGAGAGAAAAGTTCACACTGCCATTGGGTATTAGAAGCATAAAACTTATATTTTGATTTCATAGATGTTCAACGTTGAGAGAATTACTAAGTTTCAGAAGAAACCTTAGAAATTCGGACAGTTGGGGTATTAAGACTACAGATATTTTAAAATTAGATTGAATGTTTTTTTTTTTTCATTATGAAATGGCCATGATGCCATCTATATGAACTATTTCACATGGTTCTATGGGAACTAGGGCTGGGATTAATTATGGATTACAGTTCTGTGTTTGTATATCAAACCAATAAAGACTACTTATGGTTATATTTGATTTCCGTATTGACAAGTTAGAAATGCCGATGGTATTAGTGGGACACCTTTCTGGGGTGACTGGTAAGGCATTTCCAGAAAAGACTGCTTAACAAAGGATGAAGAGCTTACCCTAAATGTAGATAGACCATCCTTTGATGATGCACACATATTAAATTAAAGAGAAAAATGAAGAAGACAGCATAATACAACCATTTATTATTCCCTTCTTCCTAATCTTTCAATACATAAAGATTAGATTCCCAGCTCTAGATTCTGCATCATGAGGTCTGTCTTGGAAACATCTCTGGCATCATAAACTCCATTTTTTTTTTTAAATTGGGAGACAAAACAAATCTTTCTTTTAAAAGAGAATATATATATTTATTTCTATATATATTCTCTTTCTTGTATATATATATTCTTTTTGTATATATATATTTATATATTCTCTCTCTCTCTCTCTCTCTATATATATATATATATATATATATATACATACATACACATACACACACACACACACACACACACACACTCACACACACACACACACACACACACACACACACACACACACACACACAATTTAGCCTATGTGGAGAGAGTTTAGGCATAGTAGATGTTCCCAGAATGGTTTGCTGTATCTATTTGAAGAAGAAGCCAATAAGTAGTAGAAAAATTGAAATTTGAAGATCAATACATATGGACCAAATCCTTAGTTATCACTAATGCAACATATGTTCCATTAAAGGCATACATCTTTAACTGGAACACAAATCTATTTTTGTTTTAGAATCTCATTAACAGAACTGACATTTAGAGAAGTCACCTTCAGTCTCTACTTAGTTATCCAATAGGTCAACTGGTCTTGCTAGTTTTAACTCTGGAAATTTTCCAAAATTGCCATTTTCTCTGCTGTACTGATGTGGACTTTGAAGAATTGTCTATTCTTGATGTATTTCTAATTACAAGTCTTGCAATATGTGCTTGCTAGCACCTCTGTGGCCCACCTTTTCATACGCCAGTATAAGTTTTTCTGTATTATAAATAAATTAATGAAAAATTCTAATATTTTATTTAAGTAGTTCTCTCTCACCTAAGAAACACAAGACATCATTTTGGACTTTTACTTAATTTATTGTCATTGTCATCTTCCTCCTCCTCCTCCTCCTCATAGTCATCATATCTCATTTTTCATAGCAACTGCTCTGTGTAATTAATTATCCCCTAAACTCTCCAGCTGTTAAACATTTTCTTGTCTGTTACACATCATTTTTACAGTTGGTTAATTTCTAAGGCTTCTACCTCATTCTGATCAAATGACTGCTTTTGGTGAAGTATCTGCTGGATGGCTGCTTCTTATATCTGAAAATAACTTATAGATGTATTTGGGTTAATCTCTCTGCATCTTAAATGTGTCTGCATCACTTCATTCCCAATTCTCAACCTCAACTAATGTTGTATTTCCCTATGCTACACTAGTGTGTGCACATCAAGGGCTTAGTTGTCATAGATTGAACGTAAATGCTTAAATATCAGAGAGTTCACACCGCTAGTTTGTTCACAACCCATTGAGCAATCCAACCCTACTTACATGAGTGAGATACTTGTGAACATGGAAGTGTGACATGTAAGGTCTCTTTTTCACATGATTTAATGAGCAGTGAAAAATACAGTAATCCTACAGTAATCAATCTGTATAAAATATTGTGTAGAATTTAAATAATATACAATAACTTCTAGAAGCCAACTAAATTACTTGAAAATCCATTTCCTAATTTAAATGTTGCAGTCAATTTTCCCTCTTCTACTGAGAATTTCTTAAAATTAGCAAGTTCCAACTAAAACATAATATCATCATAAAAAGTAAGTTGGCACCAAAATGTATTCATTATTTACAGTGAATGAAGTACTCTATAATGTATTCAGAAACCAAAATACTCCTGTGTAACAAATATGTATATATAATTACTTACTCAATCACATGAATGCAACTATATTTTAATGCATATTGTAACATTCTATTTTTATTTATATGATAAAAATGTATATTTTCTTTCATTTTGAGCTTGTGTTTTAAATTAATTACTAAATGTTTTAAAAATATTTATGTAGTACTATATATGATATACTCAAGAGAGAGTACAGAAAAAGAATAAAATAGCAATATTTTTGTAATCTGTAAAATACATTGCATTCTGTAAAAAATAATACAAACATAACCAAGATGGAATTCAAATATTCAAAACTGGCTAAGTAGAACTGAAGTAAAACTGCTTTATTTATAAAAGAGTAAAAAACAAGTAAACAATTTACACAATGACACAATATGGCCTACTTCTCTCTCTCTTTCTTTTAGGTCAATATCTGGCATTTTAGTTTAAATATTAAACACTTAGTATTCATAGAAAATTTATACTAGGATGTGGTAGGTATAACTGATTAAAAGTAAAGTACTAAATGTGTGATGTGAGAATATCATTTAATTCATTAAACTAAATATCTTTGTCATTTTCTTTCCAATGTACTTAACTTCAAATTTGAAGTGTTACTTGCACACAGTTGCAATTACCAGTACATGAATTACACCCAGTTTACATGGTGCACTTAACAATTGTTAGTTTTGAGGGTAGAGAGATGGTTATTCATGTATGAATGCTTGCTGCACACCCAGGAGGGAAAAAAAAGGTCAAATCTCTAGTATTTGTACAAAAAAACCCAACATAAAACTCTGTACCTATACCTCTAAGCACTGGGGGATGGCAACAGGAGTATCCTAGGGGTTTTCTATCCAGTCACACTAGCTGAAGTGGCATCCTCCAGGTTAACTGGGTGACCCTGAATAATGAAACAGATGGAGGGCATGAATGTAGTCATCACTGCACAACCAAGCCATCACAATGTACATTTTGAACAGACTTCTGGCTATTAGCATGAATTTTCAAAGTGTCTACTCATACAATGTTGTTCATATGAAGTTGTTCAAATCTCTACCTCCAGCTGGACTTTAAACAATGTCCTAAAGCATAGGTTCAAGTGAGATTAGTTTATGCAGTCTTTTGAACATAATACACAGCTGCAAAACACATAGACAACTATAAAAGCATCCAATTAAAAATTCCCCCACTTAATATTCTTTCCATGGGCCAATTGAATATATTTTAGAAACTATGTTATCCTATTTTTGTAATGTTATAAAAGAGAATTAAACAGTAAGTTGTGAAAAATACATAAATTAACATTCTTCAATCATTTCCTTCCTTGTTTCAAATTATTGTTTTAGTATAGTTCACAAAATGACATGCTGGCCATATGTGCACAGAAAAATGAATAGATAACAGGAGACAGAGATAGACTAAATAATTTTCATTTGAGCTTAATTTTTTAAAGAAATATTTATGTTACAAAATAGACCATGTATTGTTAAGAATAAAATTAATCTCTTGAAAGAAAATGCTTCTTTACAGATCTGAAGTTGAAGAGAACTATAAGGCTTTTTGCTTTAAGATATCAGAGGGAAAATGACAGAAATTATAGATATATTTTAAATACTTCTAAAGCTTTTCTTTGTAGTAAAGATGTATATTTTGTGAGAGAAATATCTGAAATATTTCTGCTATAACATATCACATAAGTATCAAAATACAAAATTGTTCATCCATTATTTCCTTTTTTATTAAACTTTTTATTCGTTTACATTTCAATTGATATACCCCTTACCCATTACCCCTCCACAAAGCTCCTATCCCATCCACATTTCCCCCTCCCATTTGCCTCTATGAGGGTGTTGCTCAACTCATTCACCTACTCCTGGCCTACCATTCTAGCATCCCCCTATACTGGGGCATCAATCCTGTATAGAGCCAAGGGTGTCTATTCTCATTTGATGTCAGATAAAGAAATCCTCTGCTACATATGTATCTGGAGTCATGGTTTCCCTCCATGTATACTCTTTGTTTGGTTGATTAGTCCCTGGAATCTATGGTGGTCCAATTAGTTGATATTATTCTTCCAATGGAGTTGCAATTCCCTTCAGCATCTTTCATTCTTCCCCATAGCTCTTCCATTAGGGTCCCTGAGCTCAGCCTGATAGTTGGCCATGAGTATCTTCATCTGCATTGGTCAGGTACTGATAGAGCCTCTCTAGGAACAGCCATATCAGGCTCCTGTCAGCAAACACCTCTTGGCATCAGCAATAGTGTGGGGGTTTGCTGTCAGTGGATGCGATGGATCCCTAGGCAGGGCAGTCACTGGAGCTCATCCATTATTTGAATTTTTGATGAAATTGCTTCCTTGTTTGCATTTTATTGGTGGCAATGAAAAATAACTTTGTGTCATCAGATTGTTATTTATTTTTCAAACTTTTAGTCACATGCCTAAATTTGTGCTTCTGGGCATGAAGAATGATTTAGGATAGGTGTCCTGTCTAAGACACTGGGTTCCCAGTGTGTGAATTCTATGTGGCCCAATAACCCAAGTGAGATTCTTGGCCTTGACCTAGCTATTATGAAATTTTTGGACACTCCAGTTTTGCAAAGGAGTGGAGGGAATAAAAGAAACATATTTATTGACAACATTGAAATTCCATGATTGAAGTAAAGGACACACTGCCTGTTGTGGTTAGAATATGCTTGGTCCAGGGAGTGGCACTATTAGGAGGTGTGACCTTGTTGGAATAAGTGTGTCACTGTGGGCATGGGCTTTAAGACTCTCTTCCTAGATGCCTAAAAGTTAACCTTCCACTCATCGACTTCAGATGAAGGTGTAGAACTTTCAGCTCTGCCTATACCATGCCTGCCTAGATGTTCCCAGACTCCTACCTTGATGATACTGAACTGAACCTCTGAACCTGTAAGGCAGCCCCCATTAAATGTTATCCTATATAAGACTTCCCTTGGTCATGGTGTCTGTTCATAGCAGTTAAACCCTGACTAAGACAAAAGTTGGTACCAGGAGTGGGGTATTGCTGTGGTAGGCCTGACCATGCTTTTGTTTGGAAGAGGGTGGATTTTGGGACTTCAGATTTGGAAAACAGAGGAATGCCTTAAATGGGTCTTAATGGACTATCCTAGTTGGAACAAAGAAGAATTTGCTACTGAGAGAAATTTGAATTGTGCAGATCCTGCCCAGGTGGTTTAAGTGGAGGATTTCAATATGTTGCCTAGAGAGTGTTTTCTTTGGTATTTTGGTGAAGAATGTGGCTACCTTTTATTCTTGTCAGAAGAGTCTGCCTGAGACAAAGGTGAAGAGACTCGGATTAATTGTATTCACATAAGAAGTCTCAGAAATGCCCATCATAGACTTTGTTCTCTGGTTAAGTCTCATGAAGAGAATTTTGAACAAGTGTACAAAGCTTAGAAAGGAAAACATAAAATATATGGTTCATGTATTAAAGGGGTACCAGAGGATGAAATAAAACTGAATCTTGTGTTCTGGGAGATAACAGATTATGGGATTTGGGGGCAAGATCCTACCCAGGTTAATTTAGATCCACGGATGGTGGTACACATAGTAAGGACAAACAGATCTCTGAGTTCAAGGCCAGCTTGGGACAAAGCATGTTTTACTTGAAGAAAAGTTTAATCTATGTATGTTGGCATACACCTTTAATCCCAGAATTATAGGAGATGGAGTGATACAGATCTCTCAGTTCAAGGTCAATCTACAAAGCAATTTCAGGGAAAGACAAGAGCAGAGAGGGAGTCAGAGAACAGAAAGCAGGGGTGGGGGAGCATGTTCCAGCCTCAGCAAATAGTAGAACAAGTCAGCTTTGGCCATATAGCCCTGGATCTAGAGGGAAACATAGAAGGGACTACTGGGACATTGATGCTGGTTAGTTGGAGCTAAGAAATTAGCCATTATTAAGAAGAGACCAGCATCACTGAGGTGAAATCTTCTGGGAAGTGCCTTCTAAGAGCACAAAGAAGCTGTGTTCCAGATATACCCAAGGTTGTATATCCTGCTGCAGCTGTGCTTGGTAATGTGTAAAAGTCACCCAGGTTGTACTGGTTTGGAAGGTATGAAAGGGCCATGAAGAACAGCTGAGGCTTGGCACTAAGAGAGGCTGTTGAAGTTCATCAAAAACCTCTTACAAAGAACACAGAGAACATCTCTATCTCTGCAAAATGCATGAGAATTTTTATTGATCCAATGTGTTAGGGACTCCCCTCTAAGCATGCAGGCCAGAGGAGAGACCCAGAACAAAGAAAGAACACACCTTTTATACCTTTGTAAGGGGCAGATTTGAGCAACAGGGTTCTCATTGTTGTAGCAAGTAATCTTTTCAGGCATTGGTTGGTTTGTATAGTGACTAAGTAACCGTTTGGCCTAATGACTCAGTTTGCTTGCCCCCGTGGTGGGTTATTATGATTGGATCAGCAAAGCAATAGTACATTTTGAACTTATGGATCAGCTAGTAACATCACAGCTATTAATGTCAGGGGAATTCTCATAACAAGGTCATGGTGGTTTGTGGTCTTTGTCAGAATTCAGTGTGGGGCCAGGGGCAGGAGAATTGCTAATCTTGTTATGGTTATTTCTCTGAGAACAGCTATTATTTTGGTAGCTACAGGCTTAATCATTTTGACCACTAAAATGATGTTTTTACATTTGTTTAGTCAGCCAGCTTCCTTATCTGGCTCTGCACTTGGCCTGCTAGTACAGTTTGGAAAGTCCGTTTCGAGGGGGAAGGTACTGGGTGGTCTTGAATTCATTTTGGATATTACAAGGCCATGAAAGGCCATTCGTGAAGGTACAGCCTTAGTTGTAGTTGACAGCCCAGGACTAAGGGGTCATGCAAAGGATTTGAGGCTTGGCATCATGAAGAGAGCCTATGAGAGGCCATTGATGAAGCCTAGTTGCAGCTAAAGACCCCCCTGTATTGGAGATGTTGGTACCATTGGATGATGATCAAGAACAGCAGTGGCAGTGGAGTGGATCAACCTGGCCTTAGAGTGCCATTGAGGGCACAGTTGGAGAAGTGATGCAAACCCTTTGGAGAAGCACAGAAGATCATGTGTGGATCCCAGACATTGAAACAAGAAGTTGCAACATCGAGTCTGCCTTGAAGACCTTAAGATTTTAGAGATGCCAGAGCCGTGGGATATCTACTAGGAAAGCTGCTAACAGGGAGTGTGAACAGTTCAGGAAAGAAGTTTGTTGCAGTCACTGAAGATGAAAAAGGAGTTGGAGATCTTAAAACTACTTTGACATTATACATGGAGATTCAGCGTTTAATTTGCCCAGCTGGTTTCCTTTCTTTATTTAGGGGTTACAGTTAAGTGATTGGATGGATCTCTGAAGAGATTTTTGACTATAGGGACTTGGAAGTTGGACGAAATGTACTTTTTAATTATGTTATGACTACATATGGCCCCCATAGTCCTTGAACAAGCCTATGGGGGCCAGGGAGTAGAATGCCATGGTTTGAATATGCTTGCTCCAGGGAGTGGCACAACTTGGAAGTGTGGCCTCATTGTAATAAATGTGTCATTGTGGGCATGGGTTTTTCTTCCTAGTCTTCCAATAGAAGCCTTCAGATGAAGATATAGAATTCTCAGTTCTGCCTACACCATGCCTGCCTAGATGCTGCCATGATGATAATGAACTGAACTCTGAACCTGTAAGCCTGCCCCAGAAAAATGTCCTTTGTAAGACTTGCCTTAGTCATGGTGTCTGTTCACAGCAGTAAAACCCTAAGACATAGGCTTAAGAGAATATAGTGCTTGTCTTCAACCGCCTTGTAGAAAAATGAAGAAGAAAATGTATACATTTTAATATCAGTAATGGATATAAGACAAACCCAACATTTCTGGGCTCTTTCATTCTCAGCTCTTCTTTTTATATTGTCCCTTCCTTTTCTATTCTCACCCCTATCAACCTCTGAAGCCCTGCTCCTTTGAATTGTAAGAGGTGACGACCTTTCACCTTCCTCACAGGTTATCTAGTCTGCTTCTGAAGGAATAAAGAGTGTGCAATGAAATATTGGCAAAATACTGAGGCTGTTTTCACATACAGTGAAGAAAAGCTGCTGCTCTCAGCAGGGAACCCCACCACTTCATTCTGCATCGCTATTCCCCTAACCCTCCTCCATATATGCACTCCTCTTGTCCAGTATCATTCTCTTTTCCCCAGACTTTAGCTTCCTGTTGCTGAGATCCACCCACAGCACATACAGTCTCCCGGGATCATTTCCCGGTTACTGAACATGGTGTTCTGTTGCCTGGAATGACTTCGTGTGTTTCATCCTGAGGAACAAGTATTTCAAGGTCATGCTTTTATTGCATTTCCCTCAAAGCTTTTCCTAATCTCCCCAGTCAGAATCACACCTCGGTGCTAAGCTCCTGAAGCACTGTATTATTCATCATCTGCCTTCTGGAAAGATGAACATGCTTAAATATGCCTTTGAGAATGCACTGAGATCATAGAAATCTGGGGCCATGCTTAATTATCTTGTTGCCCACCTCCCCCCAAGGAGCCTATGACAGGTATAGCTGCTTGTCACTGAATGAATGTTTGATGTCAGTATCTCTACCCTGTCTCTCAGCCCTAGTTTTTATATATTGTCTTGAAGATTTCTTTAATTTATTTTCTCTATTTTGCTTTATGTTCTTCTTCCCATGCTTTGGCCTGGTTTCATTCATTTTCTTTTGTTTGCACCTTCACCAGCTACCATTTGACACCATAGCAAGGTCATAGCCCACATTTTAAGCTAAAGTCTAATGATAACACTAACTGTGCAGCCCAAGAGAATATCTTCCACATGGTACTGCCATTCCTTTTAACCCAGAACACTCATGTGTACTTCGTGGGAAATACTAATCTCCACATTTGATCTTAGCCAAAAGGCCGAGAAGCGATGGGAAGTATTAATCTCAATAGAGCACACTATTTCTTACATGCATCATTCACTACTTTTACATGTATGAATGTTTCTGCACTATAGTTTATATTTTATTAAGGAGAAATCAACAACCTAAACAAACAGCAGAAGAGTATAATGAAGCGTGTTATTCACCTATTGCCACTGCTGTTTAAATCTTTGTAAATGAAATCATTTTTTTGAACATAGAGATCTGTTGTGAAAATCTGGTTTTAGAAGTCAACCAAAATAGAATAAAATAACAGCAAAAAAATAAATAAAATTCTAGTTGTTTATATTGAAGAATAATCTTACTGAAGGAATCAAAACAAAAAGAAAGAAAGAAAAAAAAACAATAAAAATACAGCTTGCAGTGGGCTATGTCTGCAAAATGTTATGATGATTAGAACTCAGTTTTACTTTTGCATGCCCAGTTTCTCTCCAATGTCCTGATAACTCACTGCATTCTGAAGTTAATATTGTTATATTTGAGAGTAGCATTAGCCTCAACTATTGCTAATAGCTAGTATCCTATAAAGGTCAGTTCTAAAATGCCAGATGGCTACCTATATAGTCAGCAGTAAATACACAAGAAACACACATACTAGTCAGGCTTTCTTTCTTTCTTTTCTTGTATTAAAGCAAGGAGTAGTTTTATTCCACAATAGTGACAGCATAAGCTGCAAATGATAAAGGTATGGATGCATTTAAGAAACAGAATATACAATGTAAGTGTGGAAAAGTATTTCATGATATAAATTATGCAGTTTTGAAATATATAGAAGTTACCATAAAATATTCATGTTACATGTATAACATAGCAAGAAAAAGAATAAGGAAGTATAAGGGTAATAAACAATAGTGTTCACATCTAGAATTTTAAAATGCATGAGTTTGTAAGTGTGAAAATATGCTTACCTGAAAGAAAAGGATCAATTATAACTGTATATTTTTAATTTTCTGTTTTTTCTTTATATTTATTTTCTCACATATTAAACCCCTACCACCATTTCCTCTCCCTCCTTTCCACACATTTACCCTTCTCAGATCCACATATTCTCCATTTCCATTCATAAAAGGTCACCTCCCCCATGGGATGTCAAAGAAATGTTTGATAATGAATTAGAGTAAGATTGGGCACCTCCGTTCATTTTAAGCCTGGACAAGGCAACCCAGTAGGAGGAGAAGAGTCCTAAAAGCAGGCAAAAGAATCAGAGATAGCACCTTCTTCACTGTCGGAAGTACCACAAGAGCATCACTATAACATATATACAAGGGACCTAGGTCAGACTGATGATATAGGTTCCCTGGTTCAGTCTCTGTAAGCTCATAGCCCTGATTATTTGATTCTAAGGGTTGTTCTTTTGTTTTGTTTTGTTTTTGTGATACTGTACTGTATGACCCCTACACTTCTTCCTCTTCTGTTTCTTCAGGATTCTTGGAGCTCTGCCTAATGTTTGTCTGTGGATCTTTCCATCTCCTCCCACCAATTGCTGGGTGAAACTTCTCTGATGACAATTATGATAAGCTCCTGCCTACGAGTATAGCAGTATACCATCAGGAATCATTTCATTGACCTTTTGTTTTGTTTTGTCTTGTCTTTGCTTTTCTTTGCCAGTAGAATTTAATTGTATTCTAGATCTCTGGGCTATATGACATCTGGTTCCTGGTCCTCGAGACAGTGTCAGCCGTGGGTTTCTTCTTTTTGAAGAAGAACATGGGTCTCAAGTTGAACCAATCATCATTTGGTCACTTCCGCAATGCCTGTGCAACGTTTACCCCAGCACATCTTGTATGGAGGACAGATTGTAGGTCAAAGATTTTGTGGCTGGTTTGGTGTCCTATTCCTTCCACTGTAAGTCTTGCCTGGTTGTAGGAGATGGCCAGTTCAGGGTCCATGCCCTACTCCCTAACTAGGAGTCTTTTCTAGTTCCACCCCTATAGATACCCCAGAATTCCCTTTATACTATGTTTCTGCCTTGCCCCTGAAACATGTCCTATTTTCAATAATTTCTCCTAGTACTGTCTCCCTCCATCCTCTCACCTCTTCCCTCATGTCACCATCTGCACCCACCCCCAACCAACCCAGGAAGATCTACTTTCCCCTTTTGAGTATTCTTTGTTACTCAACTTCTTCAGGTCTATGCCTTGTAACACATTTATCCATTACAGCTAATATCCATTTAGAAGTGAGTACATACTATGTCTGTCTGTCTGGGTTATCTCACTTAGTATGACTTTTTTTTCTAGTTCCATCAATTGTCTGCAAATTTCATTATGATATATTTTTTCAAGATTTGACTAATAGCCCATTGTGTGAATGTACATCAATGTCTTTATCCATTCTTTGACTGATGGACATCTAGGTAGTTTTCAATTTGGACCTTTTCAAATAAAGCTATAGTTGAGCAAGTACTGTTATGGTAGGATGTGCAGGAGTACTATAGTTGAGTCTTGTGTTAGAACAATTCCTAGTTTTCTGAGGGGCTACCATATTGATTTCCAAAGAGACTGTACAAGTTTATTCTCTCACTAGCAATGAGTTTGCCTTTGTTCCACATACTTGTCAGCATGAACCATCGCTTGTGTTTTTGACCTTAGCCATTCTCAGAGGTATAAGATGGAATCTGAGAGTCATTTCGATTTGCATTTCCCTGATGACTAAGGACGTTGGACATTACTTGAAGTGGTCCTCAGCTGTTTTGAGAATCTTGTTTTGAGAATTCTCTATTTAGATATGCACTTATGCCTACTCATTGAAAGAGGTAATTATAATTGTGTATTTTTAGATTTGTATTTCAATGAATATTGTATTTCTAAAGACAACTTATTATTTCTGTGTTTCCTGTTTTATCCAGACAGCTTCTGAATTTTAATCTACTTTTCAACTATGCAATATTAATGGGTCAAAAGTTAAAATTAGTGACTGGACTAGAGATATGACTTTGTTGGTGAAGTACTTGCAGCAAAAGAATGAGCATGTGAGGTGAATTTAGCTCTCACACACCTATGCAAAAATCAAAGAAAAGCAGCCTATATCCATGTCCCAATGATAGGAAGACAGTCAGTGAAATGGATTTCTGGAGCCAAGTGGCTGACCAACTTAGCAGAATCAGTCATATCTAGGTTCATTGTGAGTTTCCATCTCTAAAATGAAGTGAAAGATGATTGAAGAAGACAGGAAACATCAGCTCCTGCCCTGCCTATGCATGTGTACACTAGGGTATCCACTCATGCTTAGATATGGTTATATACATTCAACATATACAAACACAGGTAAAATAAGCTTCTTTCTTAAAACTCTTATAAATGTACTTTAATGCTACCAGAGTATTTTATATATGATCAAGTCTTATTTTATATCTGATTAAAAGTGGTATACAGGCCAGATGTGGTGGCTTACACACTTGGGAGGCAGAGGCAGGCGAATTTCTGAGTTCGAGGAGGCCAGCCTGGTCTACAGAGTGAGTTCCAGGACAGCCAGGGCTACACAGAGAAATGCTGTCTCAAAAAAATAAAAGAAAAGTGGCATAGAATGTCATAGAATTAGAATGATGTCAATTATTTTGTAGTCATTTACAGCATGCAAAATATATTGGCACTGTTGTCATACAATAATGTTTTAGTTTGCAAAGCTCTCTTAGGTATAAATTTTTATCCCTTATCCATTAGAAAAACATGTGTAAAGGTACCTATATATCATTACTCACTGGCCAAAGCAAGTTACAGCACAATCATACCAGATCACAGAAGATCTTAATATTTAGGATCTAAAATGAGAGCGAGCAGAAAGCTCACTATGGATAAATATGTGCTTTGTGAAAATATATTCAGAAGAATATTGCTTAATGTGTAAAACAGCATCCAAGACAGAGAATTTTTAATGTACAGGTAGAAGACTGACTGACAAATCAGTCATTGACTTTCCATGTTTATTTATATATTAATTTATACATATATACTTATTTATATATAATGTATTCTATATACACTATATACATATTTTTTACACACACACACACACACACACACACACACACACACACACACACACCATATACTAGAAAGAGATAAAGAACTGAAAATGTATTTGCCAAGTTTTTGACATAGAGGCTATTTACCTTAATGTAAAAAGGTCTACAATTTTTTCTCCAACACCACACTGAAGAAATTTTCGGTTTGTTGAAAATAAATCATACAGTGTGATGTAGGTTCTGCTTGGAGTTGTAAGCATTGTTATATTTTAGTCTTAGGCAGGAGAAACAAGGTATACAGTTTCCAAGTATCCTTAAAAGCTGCTGATCACCAGTTTTCTTAAGATAGACCAGACTGACAGCAGTATGGCTGGGTATAACACCTTAGGTTCTTGTGAAAAAGAGGAATTTACTTTCAGTGTTATCTCAAAGAAGCTTGTGTGAGAACCTTTGCAATGTAGGTCAGTTTCTCAGTCTGTATTCTTTTTAGGGCATTTCTACGACTCTCTTCTTCCTCTTCTCCTTCTCCTTCTCCTTCTCCTTCTTTCTCCTTCTCCTTCTCCTTCTCCTTCTCCTTCTCCTTCTCCTTCTCCTTCTCCTTCCCCTTCCCCTTCCCCTTCCCCTTCCCCTTCCCCCTCCCCCTCTCCTCCCCCTCCCCTCCCCTCTTCCTCTTCCTCTTCCTCTTCCTCTTCCTCTTCCTCTTCCTCTTCCTCTTCCTCTTCCTCTTCCTCTTCTTCTTCTTCTTCTTCTTCTTCTTCTTCTTCTTCTTCTTCTTCTTCTTTCTTTTTTTCCCACATATTTTTATTAGATATTTTTTTCAATTACATTTCAAATGCTATCCCAAAGCCCCCTATACCCTCCCCCATGCCCTGTTCCCCTACCCACTCACTCCCACTTCTTGGCCCTGGTATTCCCCTGTACTGGGGCATATAAAGTTTGCTAGACCAAGGGGCCTCTCTTCCCAATGATGGCTGACTAGGCCATCTTCTGCTACTTACTAGGCCATCTTCTGCTACTTTTACAGCTAGAGACATGAGCTCTGGGGTTACTGGTTAGTTCATATTGTTGTTCCACCTATAGGGTTGCAGACCCCTTCAGCTACTTTCTCTAGCTCCTATATTGGGGGCCCTGTGATCCATCCTATAGATGACTGTGAGCATCTACTTCTGTATTTGCCAGGCACTGGTCAAAGCACCACAGGCGACAGCTGTATCAGGGTCCCTTCAACAATATCTTGTTGGCGTATTCAATAGTGTCTGTGTTTGGTGGCTGATTATGGGATGGATCCCCAGGTGGGGTAGTCTCTGGATGGTCCATCCATTCTTCTTAGCTCTAAACTTTGTCTCTGCAGCTCCTTCCATAGATATTTTATTCCATATTCTAGGGAGGAATGAAATATCCACCTGTTGGTCTTCCTTCTTGATTTTCTTGTGTTTTGAAAGTTGTATCTTGGGTATTCTAGGTTTCTGGACTAATATCCACTTACCAGTGAGTGCATATCAAGTGACTTCTTTTGTGATTGGGTTACCTAACTCAGGATGATATCCTCCAGATACATCCATTTGCCCAAGAATTTCATAAATTCATTGTTTTTAATAGCTGAGTAATACTCCATTGTGTAAATGTACCACATTTTCTGTATCCATTCCTCTGTTGAGGGGCATCTGGGTTCTTTCCAGCTTCTGGCTGTTATAAATAAGGCTGCTATGAACATAGTGGAGCATGTGTCCTTATTACCAGTTGGAACATCTTCTGGATATATGCCCAGGAGAGGTATTGCTGGATGTAGTGGTAGCACTATGTCCAGTTTTCTAAGGAAATGCCAGACTGATTTCCAGAGTGATTGTACCAGCTTGCAATCCCACCAGCAATGGAGAAGTATTCCTCTTTCTCCACATACTTGCCAGCATCTGCTGTCACCTGAATTTTTGAACCTAGCCATTCTGACTGATGTGAGGTGGAATCTCAGAGTTCTTTTGATTTGCATTTCCCTGATGATTAAGGATGTTGAACATTTTTTCAGGTGCTTCTCATCCTTTTGGTATTCCTCAGTTGAGAATTCTTTGTTTAACTCTCTACCCAATTTTTAATGGGATTATTTGAGTTTCTGGAGTTCAGCTTCTTGAGCTCTTTGTATATATTAGATATTAGTGCCCTATCAGATCTAGGATTGGTAAAAATTCTTTCCCAATCTGTTGGTGGCCTTTTTGTCTTAGAGACAGTGTCTTTTGCCCTACAGAAGCTTTGCAATTTTATGAGGTCCCATTTGTTGATACTTGATCTTACAGCACAGGCCATTGCTGTTCTGTTTAGGAATTTTTCCCCTATGCCCATATCTTTAAGGCTTTTCTCCACTTTCTCCTCTACTAATTTCAGTGTCTCTGGTTTTCTGTGGAGGTCTTTGATCCACTTAGACTTGAGCTTTGTACAAGGAGATAAGAATGGATCAATTTGCATTTGTCTACATGATAACCACCAGTTGTGCCAGCACCATTTGTTGAAAATGCTGTCTTTTTTCCACTGGATGGTTTTAGCTCCCTTTCAAAGATCGAGTGACCATAGGTGTGTGGGTTCATTTCTGGGTCTTCAATTCTATTCCATTGGTCTACTTGTCTGTCGCTATACCAGTACCATGCAGGTTTTTTTTTTTTTTTTGTTATCACAATTGCTCTATAGTACACCTTTAGGTCAGGCATGGTAATTCCACCAGAGGTCCTTTTATCATTGAGAAGAGTTTTTGCTATCCTAGGTTTTTTGTTATGTCAGATGAATTTTCAAATTGCCCTTTCTAATTCATTGAAGAATTGAGTTAAAATTTTGATGGGGACTGCATTGAATCTGTAGATTGCTTTTGGCAAGATAGCCATTTTTACTATATTGATCCTGCCAATTCATGAGCATCGGAGATCTTTCCATCTTCAGAGATCTTTGATTTCTTTCTTCAGAGACTTGAAGTTTTTATCATACAGATCTTTCACTTCCCTAGTTAGAGTCACACCAGGGTATTTTCTATTATTTGTGGCTATTGAGAAGGGTGTTGTTTCCCTAATTTCTTTCTCAGCCTGTTTATTCTTTGTGTAGAGAAAGGCCATTGACTTGTTTGAGTTAATTTTATATCCAGCTACTTCACTGAAGCTGTTTATCAGGTTTAGGAGTTCTCTGGTGGAATTTTTAGGGTCACTTATATATACTATCATATCATCTGCAAAAAGTGAGATTTTGACTTCTTCCTTTCCAATTTGTATTCCCTTGACCTCCTTTTGTTTTCGAATTGCTCTGGCTAGGATTTCATGTACTATGTTGAACAGGTAGGGAGAAAGTGGGCAGCCTTGTCTAGTCCCTGATTTTAGTGGGATTACTCCCAGCTTCTCTCCATTTACTTTGATTTTGGCTACTTGTTTGCTGTAGATTGCTTTTATTATGTTAGGTATGGGCCTTGAATTTCTGATCTTTGCATGACTTTTGTCATGAATGGGTGTTGGATTTTGTCAAATGCTTTCTCAGCATCTAATGAGATGGTCATGTGATTTTTGTCTTTGAGTTTGTTTACATAGTGGATTACGTTGATGGATTTCCGTATATTAAAACATTCCTGCATTCCTGGGATGAAGTCTACTTGGTCATGTTGGATGATCTTTTAATATGTTCTTGGATTCAGTTTGGGAGGATTTTTTTGAGTATTTTTTGCATTGATATTCATAAGGGAAATTGCTCTGAAGTTCTTTTTCTTTGTTGGATCTTTGTGTGGCTTCATAGAAGGAATTGGGTAGAGTACCTTCTGTTTCTATTTTGTGGAATAGTTTGAGTAGGGTTGGAATTAGGTCTTCTTTGAAGGTCTGATAGAACTCATCACTAAACCCATCTGGTCCTGGGCTTTTTTTGTTTGGGAGAATATTAATGACTGCTTCTATTTCTTTAGGGGAGATGGGACTGTTAAGATCATTAATCTAATCCTGATTTGACTTTGTTAGCTAGTATCTGTCTAGGAAGTTGTCCGTTTCATCCTTGTCTTCCAGTTTTGTTTTTGTTTTTGTTTTGTTTTTCTTTTTTTGAATATAGCCTTTTGTAATAGGAACTGATGATGTTTTGGATTTCCTCAGTTTCTGTTGTTATCTCTCCTTTTTCATTTCTGATTTTGTTAATTAGGATACTGTCCCTGAGCTCTCTAGTTATTCTGGCTAATGGTTTATTTATCTTGTTGATTTTCTCAAAGAACCAGCTACTGGTTTGGTTGATTCTTTGAATAGTTCTTTTTGTTTCCACTTTATTGATTTCGGCCCTAAGTTTCATTATTTCTTGATATGTACTCCTCTTGGGTGAATTTGCTTCCTTTCATTCTAGAGCTTCTAGTTGTGCTGTCAGACTGCTAGTGTATGCTCTCTCTAGTTTCTTTTTTGGAGGAACTTAGGGCTATGAGTTTTCCTCTTAGGACTGCTTTCATTGGTCCCATATGTTTGAGTATGTTGTGACTTCATTTTTATTATACTTTGAAAAGTCTTTAATTTCTTTCTTTATTTCTTCCTTGACCAAGGTATCATTGAGTAGAGTGTTGTTCAGTTTCCATGTGAATGTTGGCTTTCTATTATTTATGCTGTTATTGAAGATCAGCCTTAGTCCGCGGTGATCTGATAGGATACATGGGATAATTTCAATATTTTTGTATCTGTTGATGCCTGTTTTGTGACCAATTATATGGAGGAGGTACCATGAGGTGCTGAGAAGAAGGTATATCCTTTTATTTTAGGATAAAATGTTTTGTAGATATCTGTTAAATCCATTTATTTCATAACTTCTGTTAGTGTCCATGTGTCTCTGTTTAGTTTCTGTTTCCAGGATATGTCTATTAGTGAGAATGTGGTGTTGAAGTCTCCCACTATTATTGTGTTAGGTGCAATGTGTGCTTTGAGGTTTACTAAAGTTTCTTTAATGAGTATGGCTGCTCTTGCATTTGGAGCATAGATATTCAGAATTGAGAGTTACTCTTAAAGACTTTACCTTTGATGAGTATGAAGTGCCCCTCCTTGGCTTTTTTGATAACTTTGGGTTGGAAGTCAATTTTATTAGATATTAGAATGGCTACTCCAGCTTGTTTCTTCTGACCATTTGCTTGGAAATTTGTTTTCCAGTCTTTTACTCTGAGGTAGTGTCTGTCTTTATCCCTGAGGTAGGTTTCCTATAAGCAGCAAAATGTTGGGTCCTGTTTGTGTAGCCAGTTTATTAGTCTATATCTTTTTATTGGGGAATTGAGTCCATTGATGTTAAGAGAAATGAAAGAAAAGTAATTGGTGTTTCCTGTCATTTTTGTTGTTATAGCTGGGAATCTGTTCTTGTTGCTGTCTTCTTTTAGTTTTGTTAAAGGATTACTTTCTTGCTTTTTCTAGGGTGTAATTTCAATCTTTGTGTTGGTGTTTTTCCTTTATTATCCTTTGAAGGGATGCATTCGTGGAAAGAGATCGTGTTAATTTGGTTTTGTCATGGAATACTTTGGTTTCTCCATTTATGGTAATTGAGAGTTTTGCTGGGTATAGTAGCCTGGGCTGGCATTTGTGTACTCTTAGTATCTGTATAACATCTGTCCAGGATCTTCTGACTTTCATAGTCTCTGGTGAGATATCTGGAATAATTCTAATAGGCCTGCCTTTATATGTTACTTGACCATTTCCCCTTAATGCTTTTAATAGTCTGTCTTTATTTAGTGCACTTGTTTTTCTGATTATTATGTGTCAGGAGGATTTTCTTTTCTGGTCCAGTCTATTTGGAGTTCTGTAGGTATCTTATATGTTCACGGGCATCTCTTTCTTTAGGTATGAGAAGTCTTCTTCTATAATTTAGTTGAAGATATTTGCTGGCCCTTTAAGTTGAAAATCTTCATTCTCATCTAATCCTGTTATTCATAGGTTTGTTCTTCTCATTGTGTCCTGGATTTCCTGGATGCTTTGAGTTAGGATCTTTTTGCATTTTGCATTTTCTTTGATTGTTGTGTCCATGTTCCCTATGGAATCTTCTACACCTGAGATTCTCTCTTCCATCTCTTGTATTCTGTTGCTGATGCTCACATCTATGGTTCCTGATTTCTTTCCTAAGGTTTCTATCTCCAGAGTTGTCTCCCTTTGGGTTTTCTTCATTGTTTCTACTTCCATTTTTTTAGATCTTGGATGGTTTTGTTCAATTCCATTGCCTGTTTGGATGTGTTAACCTGTAATTCTTTACGGGATTTTTGTGTTTCTTCTACTTGTTTAGCAGAGTTTGCCTGTAGTTCTTTAAGGACTTCTACTTGTTTAGGAGTGTTCTCCTGTATTTATGTAAGTGAGTTGTTAATGTCCTTCTTTAAATCTTCTACTACCCTCATGAAATGTGATTTTAAATTCGTGTCTTGCTTTTTGGATGTGTTCTGGTATCCAAGACTTGTTGTGGTAGACATACTGGGTTCTGATGATGCCCAGTGTTCATCAGTTAGTAAGATTCTTATGTTTGCCTTTTGCCATCTGGAAATCTCTGGTGTTAATGTTCAAGCTGTCTCTGGTTGGAGCTTGATCCTCCTTTGACTCTTTTAGCCTCTGTCAGCATCCCTGGGAGTCCAACTCTCTCCTGAGTTCCCAGGGTCAGAGCACTCTCTGCAGGCAATCTCTCCTCTTTCGGGGCAGGTGTCCAGCAATTTGGAGCTCTGATCCACCTACTGAGTTCTGGGGTCAGAACTCTCCCTGTAGGCCAACTCTCCTCTGTCAAGGAATGTGCCCAGGGATCTGGGTCTCAGCTCCACCTCCTGGCTGAGGGTGAAGGCCCAAAGGGACCCTGACCAAGAAGTTCTGTTGCTTCTATCACCCTCGTGCTCTCAGGTGATCAGGAGGTCCTGTGTGTGCTAAATGTCCTGGGGCATGGAGAGTCCTCTGGTGCCCTAGATTTCCTCGGCCAGGTTCATGCAGAAGATGCCAGGGTTGGCCCAGACCTGAATAGATCCCAGCTTCTGGTCTGGTGGAGTTCCTTTGTCCCTGTTCCTGCAGGCACAAGACCCTCTGAGATTCTTTGAAGTTGATGTTGCGATCCATTCACCAGTGATCCCGAGGTAGAGTACTCTGGAGTCCTTAGAGGCCTCTGCTGGGCTCAGAAGGAAGGTGGTGGGGGTGACCCAACAGGAACAGATCCCCAGCTCTGTTCAATATATTAAAAGCCACTGGCCTAATCCCAGTTCAGAATTTGATTCTCTTTAATGTGTCTTACCTGTAGGAACTGTGATTTTTTTTAAAAATCTTTCTATAGGTCATTAATATGAACTTGACCAATTTCACTAGCCAGTATGATCCATATGCTCTGCACAGTAACTCTTGTAGTTTAAGAATAAATGTACAATGTATTGAAAGCCCCACTTGGTTCAGTTCAACTGTTTCACTACAGGGCTTTCTCTTTCCCTTGAGTGACACACCAGATGAAAGCATGAATACCACCAAAGTCTAATTTGGTAAACCTGTAAGTTTTATTGGGGCATTTACAGGGATATGGGCAAGGGGTTACTTACAGTGGCAGGAATGACTCAAATGGCTGCATCACCAAAACCCACTCCAGCATGAATGACAGCTCACAAAATTGGTAATCTGGAGCACACTGCACAGTCTGCAGACATCTCAACAGGTTGAACATGGTTCTTTTTTAAGTGGTTCAGTTTTTCTAAACCTCTTCTGGATTCTGCTTTTTCCAGGGAGCTGGTCTGGTCTCAGCCTCTTCTTTGTGCTTCAATTTGGCTTGTCTGAGAGTTCTCTTTGCAGCTTACTTGTCTAGTAAGTGTTTTTCAGTCATCTTGCTCTAGGAAGGAGAAGCATAATGATCTTAATCAGATTCAGGGACTTTTAAACCTATTTTGAGTTGTTTACCTTCCATCTCCAGGAGCTTCCCTGAATGACAGAAAGTTTCACAGAGGAAACATCTACGTGATGTCACCCATGTAGCCTTTCTTTTTTTGTGTTAAAAAAATGTGTATTTAGAATTAGCCAACAAAACTCAGTTTGGATCTCAATTTTATTGGCACTATTGAAAGCATCATCTCGAAGAGTCAGCAGAACATGTACTTTCTCATGGCTGGATCTTTTCAGGCTATTGACTCTGGACACATCAGTGTCATAGAGTTTCTTCACACC
Source organism: Mus musculus (assembly GCF_000001635.26). Classification (NCBI taxonomy): domain Eukaryota; kingdom Metazoa; phylum Chordata; class Mammalia; order Rodentia; family Muridae; genus Mus; species Mus musculus. The sequence continues at coordinate 37,969,079 of NC_000078.6, forward strand.
CTATCAATCTGGTACTTACTTTAGTTCAGCTATCTTTTCTAGTGAGTATGGATGTATGGAAGGCATGAGAGCCTCACTTCTTTTTGATGGAGAGTTCAATACTACCTTAATGTATATGGCCTTGGCTGTCCAGGATCAAATAGACTAAGCTGTCCTTGAACTGAGGGATACATGTGTATTTGCTGAAGAGATTAAAGGCATGGGCCACAATTGCCCAGTTGAAAACCTCATGATTTATGGTTCTTCCACTGAAGATGTGAGTCAGATATAAAAGCCTTAAATTTTACGTAACAGCATTAGGCAATTTTAAATCCACAGTTACCATACTAAAATATCCTATACTTATCTATTTAGAGATTATAGTTGAATAATTCTGCAGATTGAATGCTGTTCTCTTGGAAATCAAAAAGAAAAAACTAGACAAAAGTAGATATGGAAATCTCATATACTGATTTATATTTTATATTTATATTATGTCACTCAGGCTCACTGGGAAATGACTTGTTTCCAATCCTGATGACCTGAGTTTGATCCTCAGGACCTACATGGTGAAAAATAGAAATGACTTCCACGAATTTTCCCCTGATGTCCCTATCAGGGCTATGGCACAAGTGAACCATCACAAACACACATTCATACATACACATACATGCATACATGTGCACATGAAAAGACATGTGCGCACGTGCACACACACACACACACACAGACACACACACACACACACACACACATCAAGTTAAAAAAGTGAATAGTGAAGTAACAGACACTATTACTAAGGTTGGAGGAAAATGTGTTAAGAATGTGTTAACGTGTCATGGTAGAGGAGCAGAGACAGCGGTTTTCTGTATAGACTTTAGATTGCAGTGTGAAATTTATCTCAGTCACCATTTTAAAAGCACTTAGATAATAACAATCATAATCTAAAAGACTCTGAAGATAATTTCTTAAAAACTTATGTTTATGGCTAAAGCATCATTATGTTTCATTGCTGGGTAATAAAAAGCTAATATTTACATAAGGACTAAAAGGTAGCGTTTTATTTTTACTACTCAAAGCACTGACTAAAACAACATTGTATGTGTTGATCAGATGTATGTTTTTATGTGTGTGAAGCAGGCATGCTCAAGGCAGTGATGTTTTAGAAAAACTAAAGCTCTATTCAACCCATATCTGTGGACTTTGTATTACTCTCATCCATTTGTTTTTGTTGGATTGAAGACATTTCTATTTTTATACTGTGGATTTACTACAAATGGTATCTGCTTTTCAGACCATGCATTGATTATTGCCTGATAGAAAGGTCTCTGGTGTCTTTCGGTGCTGATTTTCCTCACAGTGTTTACACTGTCTTGAAGTTAAATAACAGCCTTAAAATAGACTACTTTCAAGGAATTAAAGATTTGAAAGGTATTATTTTCTTGCCAGTAGTCACCAATTTTCGGAGAATGCTTAAGATTTCCTATTTTTTAATCAATAGAACTATATTGTATAATCAAATTGTGTAAGTGCACATGTATTCAGCAAAAGGTCTGAATATGTATTATATTCTAGATTCTTCTGGATTAGTTCCTGGGAATTAATTTTAGTGTTTCTACTTTCATTAGCTGATAATTGAATGTTACCTGAATAAACCTAACAGCATTTACTGATTATGTTTTGAGAAATACAATTTCTGGTGTCGAGGTTCAGGTCAGGCAAATAGAGAAACCTTGTGTTGTATCTTCCTTCATGTTTCATCCTGAGCATGGTGGTGAGAGCTGCCCTTTATCCTTTTGGATTTCCCTTTCTACATTCAAGTTTTATTTATATTTGTGAAATTTTATTTAAAAAAAAAGACTGACGAAATAGACTTTCTGCTTTTCTAGGTTTAGAAATTTTTCCTTAGCTGTGAGTTATGTTTAACTCCTATTCTCTCTCTCTCTCTCTCTCTCTCTCTCTCTCTCTCTCTCTCTCTCTCTCTCTGCTTTTTAGGGATCCACAGTTGCGAATTACAAACCTGGTTAAAACAATAAAACGAGACAGGAGAAATATTTCCCTCCTAGTCCCAGTGTGAGTCTTTGTACTCAGCACCAAGTAGCCTCTTCCCATAAGGGGATATGAGATTTCTGGCTCGCTCTTAAGAAGAAGAGCTCAAGACAGAAACATAGAAGTTTAACATTCATATATTTAGATAATAAAATCATATCTATCACTTCTGCTATTGGCTGTTATTTAAGAAGTCCACAGGGTCAAGAGCCCACCATCCTTTTAACAGATATAAAAAGAATCCAGAGGACATTCATGATGATTCATGATGAAAAATAATATTTTGTCCATTCTGTTGCTGGTCACATGCTTGGGCGTCCTTGTGATTTAAAAGAATTGAAGAAACAGAAACTAATAAAAAAATGGATTTCCTTATAGTCTTGGCATAACTTATAAGAAAAACTGTTCTTAGATTTTTGTCTTTGCTATAGAAGCATTAAAGTTTTACAGAAAAAAAAAAGAAATCACAGTCAGGAAATATGTATATGCCAGTTTTTCTGTGAAATAAGCTGTTGGAACACAATTAGCACATCTTCCTGGGATCCAAGTTCCTACCTTGGCAGCAGAACCTTCACTGTCCTGTCCCTGGCCTGGGACTCCCAGAGAAACTTCCCTTCAGAAGGGCTTGTTGTTTTACTTATTTCAATTCTCGGGAACATAGAATCTGCCAGACTACATTATGCTTTGGAATTCATGTTGAGAAATGTTCTATAATTATACAAGTACCCTCATTTTTACTCAGCATGCTCATATCTTATCTAAAATATATTCTTAAAGTTGTAAGTTATATGAAATGGAATTTAAGATTAGCTGAAAGAAAAAATTTCACAGAATAAAACAAGATAACAATCTAAATTAGAAACTCTGCCTTCAAAACTGTTTACAATGAAGAACTTAAATTTCCGTTCAGCATATTTGCAGATTTCCCTCGATATTTTTCTTTTAGTCCTTTTTTGTGTGTCAGCAAACTCTCAAAATAACTCAATTATGGTTCTTTTATTATGCCACCCACATAATCTTATAAAAGATTTGCAGATTTTCAGTCTTTTACCCCTAGGATATATGGTATAAATATATTCAAATTCAATACTACATCCTGTATCTGACATGTATATATAAACAAATAAAAGCAATAAAATAATTGCCTTCCTTGAGAACTCATTTGTCATGTATTAGGTACATATAACAGCAGTAAGTGCTAACACTTCTGCGAGGTGGGTCGTGGTTGGCCGCTTTTCCTGAGGCTGAGATAGGCTAAGTGATTTGCCTTATGAATTGGACAATCATGGCTCAGAAAATGACAACATAGGGTCATCTGATTCAAAATGGAAATAGTATACATTATTTGTGCTGTCAATGCTTTGGTATAAAAATTAACCATTTAAAAGTTATCTGCTTTCTCTATCCTTCTGTCCCTACATTTCTCATATAAGTTCCTGTACTTTGTACTTTAAGAGTTGATGACATTTTTTACTCTTCCACTTAAACTCAGTTCTGTTCATGCAACCCTTTGCAGTCTTGCTTGCCTGGCTTTAAACAAATTATTATTGCCAAGGTCACCATTGACAAATATGTAGGTCAATTAGACTCTTCAACCAACATTTTATTTAATTGTGCAGTAACTTTAGAAAAATTGTGACTTCTACCCTCAGTCCATTGTATACAGCTATAAAAGCATCTCTGAAAATGGATAATTTAAAATAAGCAGAAATTTATTTTTTTACACTATTATGGGATGAAATAACCCACTGCAGTGTTGCTCAGATAGTTCAGACGCTAAAGACACTGGTCATCAAGTTATATAACTTGAGTTTCATCTCTGAAACACACGTGGTGGGATGGCATAGCTGATCATTGAACATTACATTCTAGCTTCTACATATTTGTCATAACATGCATGAGTGTGACCATTCATTTATAGCCCCCATCCCCACCCTTATGTAAAAAAAATTGATAAAATATTTTTAAAAAACAGAAATTCATGCTGTACATGTCATAGATCTTCTTGTCAAGTCTTCTCAGGGTTATAGGTATTTGACAAAGAGGCCAAAGAAAATCATACTTGCCCTTTCATAAAGGTATTAATATACCCAGAATAAAGGAACTCATGTAGTCTAATCATTGCCCTCAAATCCTACCCAATTGTACTACTGTAATGACAATGGTATTTTTTACATGCTTAGAGGAGATAAACATTTAAACCAACTGTACATGGCTGTTATAGATTGTCATTCCTTTGGGTGCAGAGTCAGTATGTTTCTAGCTCTTGCCAATATAGGGCACCCCACCATGTTTTATTAGCTTTCCTAAGCTCAGTCAATACTTCCTAAATAATCTTGTCATTAAACTCTTAATTACTCAATGTAAGTGTGCCATCTGCTTTGTACTGGGATCTTTTGCCAGGAAATACGGAGGTAGAATTAAGAATGGTATGCTTGAAGGGATATATTCCTATTAAAGGTAACAACGAGAAGAAAGCAAGGCAGAAAGTCAGACCTGTTTCTGATTATCATCACATTTGACACTTGTGACAAAAGTTCAGGTCCAGCTCTATTTCTCCATTTATTATAAACAAAGCAGTGTTTTTTGTTTTGTTTTGGTTTTGGTTTGTTTTGTTTTTTGTTTTGTTTTTTGTTGTTGTTTTTGTTTTTTGCAATAGTATCTAACCATCAAGTTCTGGTGGGCAACCAAATGCAATGGTAATACCCAGCATTGTTTAGAGGCCTCTGGAAACTCACAAGAAGTTACCTCACTTCTGTCACAGGGATATATTTTTTTGTTTAGAAACCCATTGCTTCTGAGAGAAGCATTAATCTACCCCATCCCTGTTCACCACGTAGGCTATTTCTGCTTATTTTAATAAACTTATATACTATTAGCATTTTTCATAAGTCCTCCTATTGCTCTATATTACCTTCCCACGCTCTACAGCTGTAGACTACCACACTGGCATGGGATGACCATTGGTTTAAAGGTGGTATGAATAAGTTAATCAACCACTTTATGATTGGATTTGTGGCTTGCACCATGGGGTAAAACTTATGTCTAATTTGTAAGTAATTTTGATCAAGAACCAAGGGCACACTTTAGATCCTAGGTCCCAGGGGAGATTATACAACTATTGCTTTATTGACTAGACAAAAAAAAACCAGACTGGCTATAAATACTTTAGTGGCTAAAGGAACTATTGTCGTTTCTTCAGTAGTCTAGTCACTGAGAAGTTATCAATAAATGCTACAATAAATAACTTATGTGTGCTTATGCAACCACTAAATTAAATTCAGTGGGTCATACAGAAGAAGAAAGATATGGCAATGTATGTTTATGGGTTGTGTATATCAGTAAAAACAAGGTTTAAATGGCAAAGCAGGAGTATAAGACAAAGTAAATAGGAAATGAATAGGACTAAACTTCACTCTGTATGTGTGTGTGTGTGTGTGTGTGTGTGTGTGTGAGAGAGAGAGAGAGAGAGAGAGAGAGAGAGAGAGAGAGAGAGAGAGAGAGAGAAGGAGAGAGAGACTTTATAAAAATAAAAACATATATAAGAGAGGGAAAAGAAATGAAGAGGAGAGAGAAGGGAGAGATGGGGGCAAGGGGATTGATGAAAATTTGCAGCATTGGTAGGAGTAACCTCAGAGTACAAAACTGATCTGAAAAAACTTAACCAAACTGATGCAGAGCTGTGGAATCTGTGTGGCATCCTCTGGAATTACCCCTGGACATAAGTAGCACATCATTATCTTTTCTTATTGACCACTATCTGAACAATCCAAGTTGGATTCCAAAGAAAATCAGACAGTAGAGGACTTCAGCTGATTGCAACATTTGGAGGCAAATAGCCAAGTTTGAAGACAAAGTTTTCATCTTCAAACATTCTGTATACTGAGCAAGGTATAAATGATTTATCATCTATTAAATTGTATTTCAAAAATTCATCTTAGTTTAAGAGATTTATTTTACATTTAGTTGTGTTTGTCACTGGGGCATCGAGCCTTAACTGGACCAAGGACCTCTCCTCTCATTGATGCCAGACAAGAACATCCTCTGCTCCATATGTGGCTGGAGCCAGAGGTCATTCCATGTGTACTCTTTGATTGGTGGTTCAGTCCCTGGGAGTTCTGGGGTGTCTTCTTGGTCGATATTATTGTTCTTCCTATGGCGTTGTAAACTCCCTCCAATCCTTTTGTCCTTTCTCTAACGGAGAAATATTTCTTTCCAATCAAGGCTTCTTCATCTCCACTGAATCTAGTTTGTCTCATGCTGAAGTGAATAGCCAGCACATTCTCATTTGTGAATAGTTAACTTTTACCATTTAATTTAAAGAACTGTGTTTTTTTGTTGCTTTTGGAATATTCCAAAGTGGATCAAACCTTATTTTTACTTCTATGTAGAGTAGTATTGCCTGTTTTTAAAAATGTAACTTATCATAGTTTCTTTTTTTATTTATTTTAAATTTATTTTATTTATTTACACTTCAAATATTGTCCCCCTTCCAGTTCTCCCCTCCACAACTTCAACTCCCCCAGTCCCATCTCCCCTCTCTTTTGCCTCTAAAAGGGTGCTCCTCCACCCACCCATCCACTCTCGCCTCACTGCTCTAGCATTCCCCTACTCTGAGGGCATCAAGACTCCACGGGACCATGCTCATCCAGTTCCATTGATGCCAGATACAGCAATCCTCTGCAACATATGTAACTGGAGCCATTAACCCATCCTTGTATACTTTTTGGTTTGTTTAGTCCCTAGGAGCTATGGGAGAATCTGTTTAGTTGATACTGCTGTTCTCCCTATGGGTTACAAACCTCTTCAGCTCCTTGAGTCCTTTCCCTAACTCTTCCATTGAGTTCCTGGGCTCAGTCTTGTGCTTAGCTCTGAGTATCTGCATCTGTATTGGTCAGGTGCTGGCAGAGCCTCTCAGGGGACATCTATACCAACCTCCAGTCAGCAAGCACTTCTTGACATCAGCAATAGTGCTGGGGTTCGATATCTGCAGATGGGATGGGTCCCTAGGTTGGGTGGTCTCTGGATGACTTTCCTTCAGGCTCTGTTCCAATTTTTGTCCTTATGTTTCCTGTAAATGGGAACAATTCTGGGCTAAAATTTTTGAGATTGGTGGGTGGCCCCATCCCTCAACTGGGGCAGCGTCTATCTACAGAAGGGTCTATTTCCCTTTGTTGGGTATTTCTGCTAATGTCATCTCAATGGGTCCTGGGAACCAATTGCTTTTCTGGTATCTGGGACTTTCTAGTGGCTCTCCTCAATTCCCTACCCCTGACTGTTACATATTTCTAATCATTTTTCGGACTATGTGGACTTCTATCCTGTCTTTTTCCATACTTTATCTTGCTTTGTTTTTTCCCTCTCCTTCCTCTTTCCCTCCCATAGTTTCTAATCTTTAATTTATGCAGCGGCATTACCTAAATTACATCGTTCACCTAAAGAAATTTTGGAGTTCCAGTTAAACCAGCACCATTTTTTGAAGATACTTTCTTTTATCAATTATATGGTTTTGCCTTGTTTGACAAAAATTAAGTGTCTATAGATGGGTGGATTTATTTCAGCGTCTTTGATTTATCACATGGTCATCTCATTAGATGCTGGGAAAGCCTTTGACAAAGTCCAGTGCCCCTTCATGTTAAAAGTCTTAGAGAGATCAGGGATAGAAGGCACATACTCAACATAATAAAAACACCATACAGTAAGCCAGTATTACTGTACTGTACTGTATTATTTATTACATCAAATTAAATGGAGAGAAACATAAAGCAAAATCGGGGTCAAGACAAAACTTTCAACCTTCTCCCTAGCTATTCAACACAGTACTTGGAGTTCTAGCTAGAGCAATAAGACAACTAAAGGATTAAGGGCACACAAATTGAGAAGAAAGAAGTCAAAGTATTGCAAATTATGGCTGATATGATAATATACATAAGCAACCCCTAAATTTCTACCAGAGAAATCGTCCTACAGCTGATAAACATCTTCAGCAAAAGTGAGTGAATTCAAAATTAACTAAATAAAAAATATGTAGCCCTCCTTTATAAAAATTATAAATGGGTCAAGAAAGAATTAGGGAAACAACACACTTTACAACAGCCAAGTATAATATGAACCCTTTACAACGGCCAAGAATAATATGAAATATCTTGGTGTAACTCTACCCAAGCAACTGAAAGACCTATATGACAAGAACTTCAATTTCATTTATCAACCTGTCTGTTTCTTACCAATACCATGCAGGTTTTTGTTTTTTGTTTTTTGTTTGTTTGTTTGTTTGTTTGTTTTGGTTGTTTTTTTTTTTTTTTTTTTTTTTTTTTTTTGAGACAGGATTTCTCTGTGCCGTCCTGGCTGTCCTGGAACTAACTCTGTAGACCAGGCTGGCCTCGAACTCAGAAATGTGCCTGCCTCTGCCTCCCAAGTGCTGGAATTACAGGCATGGGCCACCACTGCCCAGCAACCATGCGTTTTTTTACTATTGTTTTGTAGAACAGCTTGAGCTCAGGGATGATGGTACCTCCAGAAGTTCTTTTGTTGTTCAGGTATCCTTGGTTTTTTGTTTTTCAATACGAAGTTGAAAGTTGCTCTTTCAAGCTCTGTAATGAATTGTGTTGGGATTTTTATGGGAATTGCATTTGATATGTAGAGGCATTGCAGTTTGCTTTGAGAAAGATGGCCATTTTCACTATGTTAATCCTATAGGCCCAAAAGCATGGGAAATCTTTCTCTCTTCTGATATCTGCAGATTTAGTCCTCACTGAGAGAGGATTTGCCTAGTTCTCCTGGGATGATGTAGTAACCAAGTTGGGCTCCTCTCCCTTAAGGAGGTTGAGAGAAGCAATGAGGGAAGGGATTTATAAGGGTAGGACTGGGAAGAGAGGAGGTGGGGGAGGGCTGTAATCAGCATGTGAAGTGAATAAAAATTATTGGAAACAAAGAAATCTGAAAGTTCAAGTGTCATATCTAGTTAAATGAATAAAGACTTACAAATTATAGAATTGGCACCCTATTTGACCTGATTATAATTTCACCGAGCAACCTACAGGATTACCTGCTCCTGCACCATTACTCATTCCTATTATTTCCTTTCCTTTTGCCCCTGCTCTTCAAACAAAGCATTTGTGGTTCTTGAGGTTCTGGCAATATTTTCTGTCATCGTAACACTTTGAATTTCTAAGCATGTTTTTCTTAAATTCTCCAGTATGTGTTAATATTCACTATTTTTTATTCAGCGACTGGAGTTAAGACATGCTGACTTCATGTCACTATTTTAAAAAAAAATACCCTTTTCTGTGGCTGACAATCTGCAGATTTTTTTATCTGGATATTACTTGATTTTTTTTTCTCACAAGGACATTTAGTCCTTCCTGTAATATGGAGAATGTTTTTAGCTTAGGTACAATGGGCCAAATAGTTTTTTTCAAATCCTCCAATGTAATTATTTCCTGCCACTAACTAAGCAAAATGGCACATCTGTTGACTAGATGAGAAAGCCAGAATTAGACTGCTTTCCTAAAGCCAGCACAGTGGTTCCCTCCTGGCACTCCTTTCATGTGCCTAAAGAAAACCTTCTGCAGGGGAACAGGAGATCTGTGAACACACCATGGGGATCCCCAATTGAATACTGTCACGTTCTTTCTTTCTAACCATTTGTAGGAGGCAGAGACTGTGAGAAAGTGCTGCTGTTATTTTCAACACCTTCTGTGGCTTGAAGCATAGCTGTGTCTCTGGATCTGATAATTATACAGGCTAGATTTCTTTTTTTTTCATAGGCCCAATGTTCACCTAGTTAAAGATTTTAAGCAAATGCTATTTTCCTGCCTGCACGTCACTAATTAAAATGAAGAAACTAAAGTTTCAGTGAGCTGAGTTGCTTGTACCATCTGCACAGTATGGCTATGGTTGGTCACAGGTTCTGAAATTGCCCATCAACATACAACACTATTCTCTATTTATTTGAATAAAATGATTTACTACCAAATTTTTAACTTAGTTTACTTAATATGTGTCTCCTCACAAAAGAACTAAGGACTACTTGAGTTGGATTAGGCTTTATATGTTAATTACTCATCATAACTGGTTAGTCATAATTCTGGAAAAGTTTCAGACTGACCTCTGAAAGCATTTTAGTTCCTGACCATCTAGGGAAAACAGGGGAATTTGGTAAGCAAAGGAGAAAGCCTGAAAATCCAGCTAGGCACAATTTTAAAGGGAATTATATGAAGACAATGATATAACACATTCTTTTTTCTATTTTTCTATTATGTAAGATTAATGAGCTTTTCATCAATGTTGGGTCAGTCCTTCATTGTTTGTTGCAGTGTTTTAGATACTAAACATAACAATTTTTAAAGGAAAATAAAGGCCTCCTGCTAGTTTCTCTATTGAACATGTCTTAGCTCTGATAAAACTTTACCCATAAAGTAGGAGAAGGCTTGAATTTGTTCTGCTATTGGTTATCATCCTTTCACAGACTAATTTACTGAGCTCTACTAAGCCCACAGCTTGCTTTCTAACATTTATGTCCACAGTACAAGAAGCTCTTCTACCTGTACCCAGCATGTCACCAGGTAGGGAAAACGATAAGAAGGTTTAAAAGCACACTTACCTGGTTTTTATTCTAGCAAACCATTATTGCATGCTTCAATCTTACCTTCTTACATTTAATTGGACAACTCTTTCTTCTGGAAGCCTGGTAAAATAATCATTTAAACGGAGGTGCACTCTCTGCAGTTCTGCTACCAAGGGTGCTAGTAGAGACTGAATGGACTGAGATTTGAGATAGAGACTGTATGATGTTCCAGGATGCCAGATACCCTGTGTCAGTTTTCTCACTAGATCCAAGGTCAAAGAGCTTATTAGAGTCAATGCCTGTCTCCCAGAACTAAAATGGGAAGACTGTGTGGAATAATACAGATGATGCATGCTGTATACTCTCTTCAACAGCCGATATATTTTAAACATCAGCACTATTTCCATCTTCTCTGTCTTTGGCTCTTTGCTATGTCTTCATTGAGTAACACTCAGGGATTCACCAAGCTTTAGTAAATTATCATCACGAGATCCAGTGATTATAGTGATCTGTCCACTTTATCTGTGATTTGTTTTAAGAAAAAGATTAATGTATATTAACTGTACAGATGTATGATAGCATTGGTATGTCTTTTACATTTTATTATTTAATAAAGGGACATCATTAACTTATGGAAGCAACAAGAACACAGGTGAGTCAGGCTCAGATGAGAACAAGTGTCCAAGTGTTTCTGGAATGATTTAGTTGTAGTCATTTTTACCCTGTCCTTCAACTACTGAACTCAGTATCTAAAAGCCTGAAAAGGAGCCCATTGTGAAGCACTTAAAGAGACAAATGGAACTGAATCATCTATCTCCCCTTTGGGTAGAGAGGACAGAGTAAGTCACCTTATGTGAGTGCATGGAGCAGGAGAGTAGCAGAATCAGGGTGAAATTGGTGTTAATAATGTAATCAGCAGGCGGGAACTGATGGAGATACAGATATATCCATTAATATCTCCTGACTGATCTCAAATAGCTTGGGCATTTGTATTCATATGAGTTTCATTCATCAATTAATAAAAAATATTTTCTTGTCATATATTTCCTTTTTTTGTTGTTTTTTTGTTTGTTTGTTTGTTTGGTTGGTTGGTTTTTTGGTTTTTCAAGACAGGGTTTGTCTGTCTAGCCCTGGCTTTCCTGGAACTCACTTTGTAGACCAGGCTGGCCTGGAACTCAGAAATCTTCCTGCCTCTGCCTCCGGAGTGCTGGGATTAAAGGGGTGCACCACCACGCCTGGCAATTGTCATACATTTTCTAATATGCAGTTTTAGAGACAAAGTAATTTTTCACCAACTTTAATTTCTATAACAATTCCAATGCCAGCCTGGTTGAGTACTAAGCAATTGATTATAGTCTCTGATAAAACACTGAAACCAGATGGAGCTCACTTTTTTTTTCTTTATAAATTTGCCAGTGAATCTAAGCCAGTGACAACTTGGGGATTTATTTTAAAACGTGATTCACACTAGAGTCATGTACTCTCATTAAGGAAGTCTTTCAGGCATTTGGAAATACTTGATTTGGCACATTTATTGAAAAAAAATTAAGGTTATAAAACTGAAAGTATTTTCAATTTAATTACTATGTAGCAATTTTATAGAACCCTCCTAATTGACTTGCATGCAACACCATTAGAAATCTAGCTTTTAGCAAGTTATTTGTCTCTGTGTGTGTGTGTGTGTGTGTCTGTGTGTGTGTGTGTGTGTGTGTGTGTGTGTGTGTTATTGCTTAGATATTTAAAAACGATGTTCTTGTCTATCCTTGAAATATGGACTTTTAAAACTAAACACATATAAATGGACTTTGATCAACATACTTTGATTAAACAAAATGTTCTGCACATTTTGTATTCTCTATTACATCGATTTTATGTGACTTGGTATTAGAGAAAGAACATGGGATGTCATTAAAGAAGGAAGAAGTAATTAAAGATTGAAAAGTATGCAGATTTAGATAAACCCATAATGTATTGTTTAGGAGATACAATGCTTACCATTTTACCCTTATCCTTTAATCCTTACCATTTTTCTTTGTGAATTAATACTAATCTTTTGATCTTCATGTTTTCTATTCACAGTGTTTTAACAAATTATTGAAACTACAAAGATCAACAGCAATTTCATTTGGAAAGAGTGTGTATTCTGGAAGCCAGAGCTATTTCATCATGAAACACAACTTGTAAAATCTTTTAAATTTAAAGCTTTGACCAAGACCTGGAAAAGAAAGTCTTCATCCACTGTGTAAGGACCTCATCACCTACACCATGACAAACCAGGAAAAATGGGCCCATCTCAGCCCCTCAGAATTTTCCCAACTTCAGAAATATGCTGAGTGTGAGTATTCATATGGAAGATATAGTCTATTTTTTATGTATTTGTTAAATAATGTATGATTCATTATAAGAATAGATCACAGACCCTGTTTGTCTTGGGAACAGATGCAGGCATGCTCTTTGTATTCACAAATAGGTCATTTTAAGATTGCCTTTTAGCATATAGATAGATAGATAGACAGATAGATAGACAGACAGACAGACAGACAGACAGATAGATAGATAGATATGGATATAGATGATATAGATATGATATAGATATAGATATAGATAGATAGAGATAGAGATACAGATAGAGATGAAAAGTTCGATTAAATCAAGTATCAGATTAAAAAAACCTAGCATATGGAATATAAAACTAAGCCTGGTAAACATTGCTGGTAAAAGAAATAAAAGAGTAAACTAAAAAAAAAAAAACGTAAGGTTATTATTATTGGTTTTTTATTTTGGTTGCTGTTTTCTTTTCCTTGCTTGTGAACATATCCATTCCAAAAAGACTAAGAGAAAGAATTGTGGGCACATTGCGCTTCCACAGTTGTGCCTAATCTCAATCATAAATTCCAATGAAAGAGAAGATCCCAGGAATTTAAGACCAGGTGTTTAATTAGCTCTTCAAATGATAAACCAAGATAGTTCACTGCATAGTACAGTATTTCAACATAAGGTTCAATATATGTGCAGTAAGGGTTTATTTATTATAATTTTATGAGATGACAAATTGATGATTAATTCTGAACTCTATAAAAACTAGTTGAGATTTCAAGATCATCAAGTTTTCTGTCCTTTCTCATATCATTAAGACAACAAAAGAAATGTTAATTACTCTATCAGGAGTTTCCCAGCTAATTAAGAGGAAAAGTGATTAGAGTGCAATCTTGTGTAATAAATTCTCATTAATAAGAGTAACTGAAAATATATTCCGGATGTGATGATTAGAAGTAGCACACTTTGCTCAACATCAGTACATACCATCAGCTTATTAGACATTTAAAGATCACAGTCTTTATCTTATAATACAACATTAGAAATTGACATTCTTCCATAGCCCATCAGGGAAGTACCATATTGAAACAGATTTCTTAATATCTAGTTTTTTAATCTTTCCTCAACAAATTGTTATTTTAAATGCCATAATGAGTAGTCTTTAATATGTTCTTAAACTATTGTTAATTTTTTTAACATGCATGTCAAGTAATAAATAATGTTTTGTGTGCTATGGGGTAGTAGAGTATGGCTGTGGAGAAGAATGAATGATCTCATTAAACCCCCCAAAGCAAAATTAAATCAAATTTATACCTAGAGAATACAACAAACATCATCTCCTTGTTTCTTACCTGATTATAAATTCTCCCCATATTACTACAATAGACACTTAACTCCAATGCCTATCAAGACCTCTTGGCTGTTTTCAAAGTGAACAAGAGATGAATAGTGTGAAACTGGGATAGCACCCCCTGTAGTATAGTCGGCATACCTGAAGGTGTGCGCTGAATTCCCAATCCGACATCTGATACTGAGGAACTTTTATAACATCTCTGTAAATTCTTTTGTTTCAATTTTTCCTTTATTTATATTATTCATTCCATTTGTTTACATCTCAAGTGATATCCCACTTCCTGGTTATCCCCTCTTTCAACCCCCTATCCCATGATATCTCACTTCCCCTCTGCTATCCCCCCATCCCACATCTGCCCTCCCCACTCCCTTTGGCCTGTATGGAAGTGCTCTCCCACCCACCCACCCACCCACCCACACTCTCCATTGCTCCAGCATCCACCTACTCTGGGGCATCAAACCTCCCTGGGACCAAGGGCCTCCTCTTCTGTTGCTGTCAGGCAAAGTCTTCCTCTGCTACATATGTATCTGGAGCCAAAGATCACTTTATGTACACTCCTTGGTTGGTGGTATAGTCTCTAAGAGAGCTGGGTGGTCAGGGCAGCCTATGTTGTTCTTCCAATTCCTCTCCACTCCTCCAGTCCTTCTGCTCTCCCCGACCTGGTTCCCTGAGTTCAGCCCGACAGTTGGCTCCAATAAAATGATAGAAATAATAGAATTATTCACTATTACCAGGATCACGTTATATAAACTATATTAGAGAAATAAAAAGAATGTCTGTAAAGCTGCTGCTACTGCTAACGCTATTTGCAATTGCTATATTATGAGAGAGAGGAGAGAGAGAGAGACAGAGAGAGAGAGAGAGAGAGAGAGAGAGAGAGAGAGAGAGGAGATGGAGAGAGGGAGAGAGGAGATGGAGAGAGGGAGAGAGGGAGAAAATATGTTGTGCTGGTCATGGGAACTTATTGTTAATAATCAAGTAAAAGAGTGTCACATTTGGGAGCATGGAGAGTCAGTGTCCTTTTTCCTGATACCAGACTAGAGCATATTCACAATGCAGAAGCTTCCACTAATATTTCTGCTTTATTTCTGTGTTGTTACTTCACATGCTGAGGATAGCTAAAGTGAAGCCTGCTGTGGCGGCCTGCAGCATGCTGTGACAAGGCTCCTGTTTTGGGTTGCAGACTAAATCACTCCATAGGAAGCATTTTCATTGAGATGTGAAAAGGGAGTCTAATTTCTGCCTCCACACTTTATATAAAGTCATCCGAACTGTCTTTACAAGATAGAAAGTTCTCACTCCTGCTGTGTGGAGAATTGAGCTTATCTCATTATTGGTGGGTTTGTGCTTCCAGCTGTGGTTTCAGGGAACAGTAAAGGGTTAAGAGACTCTAAGATTTGTCATGAGTAGGAATGACTTCTGAGTACATGAGACATCATATTTTCAAATGGTTCGTTGTCTGCCTGCATGCTGTCACTTGGGATTAGCCTTGTGCTTGCAGTGTGTAAAGTGTGTTGTAGTGCATGTGAAATATTTTTGAAAGTTACTGTGTTATGGGAGGAACATTTCCAAACATTCATAAATTTCATACCATTTCTAGCAGCTGGGAATATAGATACTTGCAAAATTATGGTGAATTGCATACTGAGGTGCCTAATGCTCATATTCAGGGTATAATTTCTTCCACTTGAGAGAGAGGCATTCTGATTCAGTGTGAAAAGCCTTCAGCTTTATAAGCAAACCATTATTATTATTATTTTGAGACAAGATCTCATGCATCCCAGGCTGCCCTCATATTCCTGATATGGCCAAGAATAGTCCTGAATTTCTGATCTTCTGGCCCCCACCCCCAGAGTGATAGTATTATAGATCTATGCAGCCATGAACAATTTAAGATACACTGGAGATAGAACATAAGGATTGTGGTATAGCAGGAAAATGTTCTACTAAAGTGTATGCCCAGCCCTAAAACTAATATTTGATAGTATTAGCTCCCTGTCTTATCTTGATCTTTGTAGTGATATTGCAACTAAATGAGATGGGTTCATATCTTCATAGGCACAAAGCAACATAAGCACAGGAAAGACATTAAACAGTGGGAAAAGATTCATTACCTAAAGTAGCCAAGGACAGCTTGTGAGTCATTTCCTAAGCAATAACTTCCTCAAACAGAGGGAACATGAAGTTTTTATTCAAAGGGTCTATGTGTACAACTCGATTCATTCCTGAGCATGCCCAATTTAAGATCATGGAGATTAAAGTGATAAACAGGAAGGCTTCTGGACATGGTCAGCTAGTAACATAAAGTTTTAACTGACAACAAATGAAAGGACACTTCCAAGGTCCATTGTCTCAGGAATCTGCCCCTGCAGGTGCCTGCTTTACTTACTGGCTAGTGGTAGAAATCTTGGAAATTGTACAAGAATTTTCTTGTTCTCACAAAATGTTTGAGCAAACATGCTAATGAAGAAAATATTTATTTTGGCTTAGTTTCAGTGTAACACCATGCCAGCCAGGAAGGTGGTGGGAGAAAGAGAAAAAGAAAAAGAGATAGATAGATTGATAGATAGATAGATAGATAGATAGATAGATATAGATAGATGATAGTTAAATAGATATATAGATATATAGATATAGATATAGATAGATAGATAGATAGATAGATAGATAGATAGATAGATAGATAGGCAGACAGACAGAAAGATAGATCATAGATAGATAGATAATAGATGAATAGACGGGTATTACCTACATAGTGGTCTCTCACCGTTTCTTCCTTTATTCTGTCCTGAATCTTAGTCTACTCAGTAGAGTCACAAACCCTATTTTCAATATACTCATGCTGACAATACTAAACATCACAGAATGTAGCATAAATATAAGGATTTCATCTCTTTCAATGACAAGAAAAGAGACTTTAATCTCTAAATATTTTCTTTACTCTAGGGCTTAATAAAACAATCATCATTATAAAGAATTTATTTCTACTGCCATACTATAAACAATTTATAACCATTAGCTCATCATATCTACAATAATTTTGAGTGGAAAGTAAAATATCTTCTCTGCGGAATAAATTTTTCTGTTTGCTCCTTGACCCTTGGCAGGGTAAATGATAATAAAAAGGCCAAAACAGTAGTAGTTTGTTTATGTTTCCTTATGAAAAATAACATGTCAAAAATAGCTTATAAATAATGTTGCCCAAAATAGACCAATCTAGAATGCACTAGCCACAGCCATATTTTACTGTTTGTTCTTTTCCTTTTACATGAAGGACAATGAAAAAAAGGTGCAGACACTAACTAAGGTGATGTCCCCAATGTCTTCAGAATTGGATGTCAAATCACTAGGGAGAAACATTAATTGAAGTCCAGTCCTGAGGAAACACCCCAAATCACCATTCTGAGTGTTTTGGGGGACATGAAGTGTTTTGTGAGACAGAAGGTGTTAGAGTGAGATAGGGCCCTCCTTGTGTCCCCACCTCCCAAGTTGGGTGGGTTTTCCTCTTCTGAGTGCCATCTTCTCTTTGAGAAAGATGATCTAGTTCTTCACTTCCTGAAGGCAGGATGTGGATTTTTTTTTCAGGTGAACACTTTACATTTGACCATCTCACTTTTGATTTCCTGAACAAGAGGTAGGTGGGGGCACTGTACAGAGTATATTCTGAAAACATATTTATTAAAATTAGGTAAAAATGCTAGTTTCCATTTGTCCCATCCTTTCCTCACAGCAGACCATTCAGTCTTTTTCTCCGTGAGCTGGGACAGCATATCTCTTCTAGCTGATTCCTTCTGACTGGAATATTTGGTGGAACCAGAGAGTCTTTTTATGAAAACTCTTGATATAATGAAGTATGTGCAGGACAGAGGGTAAACCAAAGAGGGAGCAGGAATGTTTTTCCCAGTGGGAACATAAAAAAGGTCTTCTTAAGGGTAAGTCATGAAAACCAAAGGGAAGCCTTCAATTCAGTACAAAGAACTCGAGAATGGTGGAGAGGCCTGTGAGATGATGGGAGAAAGGATGAGGTCCAAATGATTCCTTCTTATGCCAACATACACAGAGGTCTCCCAGACCAGTGCACTGGGATGGGTCATTCATGAATCTCAGAGCTGCTCTATCTAATGAAGTTGGAGGCTTCAGTCTCTACTCTCGCTCCTCTATTCTCTTCACCAACTCTTCCTTCTTATTGTTTTATTATACACATGGAGGGCTAGGAGTAAACCTTGCTGGTAGAATGCTTGCTAAGCATATTTAAAGCCCTTTGTTCAATCCTCCAAACTACACAACAAACAGGAGAAAAAACAAAACAGGAGAAAAAAAAAGGGGGATCTACAGGAAGAAAATAAAGAAAGTTGAAAATGAGAGGAAATACATAAATATTTCCACATATATATATATGACATGAAAGGAAATTAACAAGAAGAAGAAATCCATAAAACATTGAAATAAAGATGTCTGTTTCTCATTTTAAGAGATTTATTCTTCATCTATCAAAACCCATTTTCTAGCATGAAAACCCAACCTGTCTTTCAGATATGCTTTGTGATTTGTTTGTACAAGATGAGAAAAGAAAAAAAGAAAAGAAACCTGGTAATGTGTATGTGTGTGTGTGTGTGTGTTTAATTCATTGTTAAACAAATTAGATCACATGCGAGCTCTCTTTCTAATTTATCATGCTGAGATTTGCTTTTACTTCTGTCTCTAGCCTTGTACTAGATTAGCTCTATTTTGGGAGGACAAGACACTTACTGGTAATTACTCTCTTTGTGTAAGACGAAAGGATAAATGGCACAGTGCTAGCTAGCATACTGTCTGAGGACACATAATTTGGTGTCATAGAAAGCTGTCTTTGAGTCCTAGTGTCTTGGTGTGTGGCTCACTTTCCCAGGAACACACAAATTCTGGGGATTCAATGTGCAGAGTCATGCCAGGTGCTTTGTAAGGATTAGCATCATGGAACTGGTGACTGAGGTTTGTTCATTTCACTTAACCTTTTTTTCTTCTTTGACTGAAACCTTCTGGCTATACTTTCTTGGCTTACCTACAATGTTTTGACTTCACTCTCACTATTGGCCTGCAATTTGCATCTGAGGACCTATTTTAGATGCATCTCTCATTTCTGACCTTATTTCTTCTGATTCACATGGATGGATGTGCCAGCTCCTGGCCCTGACCCAGACTGTATTTCTGGAATGTATGTTGGCAGCATAATCTCTTTTGTCCCATCCTGGCTCTCTTGGCTGTTTGCTAAGTGCTTCAAACTCAATTTCCTGCTTGTTTGCTTGTCTTCAATGTATCTGTCTCCTTCTTTCTTTTATGATTAAATCTTGCAGTACTAAAAGGAGGTGATGAATATATTTTCCCATTATTTTAGACCCCATAGACATGTAATATTGAAGAAATTTTAGCATTAATTTTTTCAACATTTTCAGATTGACAAAAATCTGAGTTGTTTATATTTTTAGTTCAGTAGAGTAATATGGAAGGATGGCTTCTGTTGAATATTGGTCAAAGGGAGCCAATATCTTCTTTGATTAAAATTTTCATAGTATCTCAGTAGTCTGACAAAACAGTGCCTTTGTCCTCTCTATTACATTTGTACATTTAAAAATATTTCAAATAAATTTTATTACAATAAAACCTACATTAAAATTATCACACATCAATATTAACACAGATCTATGTCCTATACAGCTTCATGAATTTCTTTCTATACAATAGAAATGGCATATGAAATAACTTCATGTTAAATTTTTGACTTCCAGTATCAAATATATCTTATGCCCTATATTTATTTACATTGAATGCAGGAAATGAACACAAGGTATAAAAGAGAATATAATGGGTATTGTTTTCCTTTTAATTCTGTTATGGATATTTTTTGTTACAGTGTTGGATAACCACGTCTATCTATCTATCTATCTATCTATCTATCTATCTATCTATCTATCTATCTATCTATCATATCCATATCTATATCTATCTATATCTATGATCTAAAGATGAAGTTTGTCTCAGTTTTGTACTCAAGAATAATACCTGTGAAAGTAGTTACCATCTTTGGAAATTGGCATAAGAAAAAAAAAAGCTTATAAAGTGGTTGCTCCCTCTGAAACTGTATTACTGGCAGGGACAGAACTAAGCATATTTTGCCCATGTTACTCAGACAACTACATTGGTCTTCCAGCGTGTGAAAGAGATAGTCATTCGTGTTTCCTGTGGACAAGGACATAAAAACTTTGTGGGAAAAAGATTACTGTCATCAATATCACAGGAATAAAATACACCCTACTGTTTAATTTAGACAAGGGGTGAAAAACAGCTTACTTTTTACTATAATTATATAAGTAAATTTCTTCATATTTCCATATCTTTATACATAAAATATGAGTAATAATCTCCATCTCCATCTTGAAATAATAAACTATTTTGTTAGTTGTGACAGTGCAACCAATTACAATAAAAATATTCTGAAGGCTTATGTTTTGAGGATACCCTTGATCCTCATTTCAGTTGTACTTTAAACATTGCTATGTGCATTAAAGATTGCTTTATTCTCCACTTTAATCATTATCTCATGGAGTAAAACAAGGGAGAGAGTGCAAATATATGTAGAGGAACTTAATTTTTTTTCTTCATCAATTACTGTATGCACCATGCATTTATGGTATTTTCTTTTCAGGCCTCATATTTCTATCTTACAATACGAGTTGATATTTTTATTTGAAAAGTCTAAAGTCTATGCAGAAAGAGAAATGTTATGCTAAATGACATTAAAGCAATCATTTGAACACTATATATTTAAAGCTCTTAAACAGCATTTTTTTCTCTGTCTTATCTGGGTAGAAGCTAAAAGGCAAGGGGGTTTTAACTGTAAGTGACAATATTGCATAGGAATCACAAAAGCAGAGAATACATGGAGTTAGCCGAGCAGATACAGAGGCATGAAAGAATGTTGTTTCTCTGGACAGAACCTGACGTATTTATTGGTATATAAGTTTACCTTTGTCTAGTATGCCTCTGTGTACATAGCTATGCACATAAGTCCTAAGAGAAACTGTGAAGAATTTAGCTATAATCACAAAGGGACTCTACAAGTACTTTTTAGTAAACATCTATCATTTGGTAAAATGTTTATCATCATTTAAAGACTCTAGAAGTACTAATTTGGGAGTGGTAAAATAATATTAAATTTTAAAATTTAAGCTGAAAGATTATATCTATATCTATATATATATGTATATGAATGAAAGAGGGAATGTTGGATATGCAGTTTTACATGATAATCATTGGAACAGTGAGAAGAGCAGATATGAGAGAGAGAATTTGGAGGAAAATGAACCAATGTACTTTCAGATTGAATTTGAGATCTAAGGAAGAGGGATGCTGTACTTTGCTTTGCACACCTAACTCAGTGTGATTCATTTGACAATGGGATGGAGTATATAACAAAGTCAAGTTTTTTTTTTTTTTTGGACATTTGAACTATATGATTCCATAAGGATTCATACTGAAATACAAATTAAATACTTTGATGTACACATTTGAAGCTAAAGAAAAATTCAGACTCAGGGATGTAGAGCAGTGTGCCATTGCATAGTGAGTGGTTATCAAATTAAAGACATATAAGAGGTGGCCTAGGGAAGTCCACTGTTTTAGAGAGAAGGAAGGGGAGAAAACAGTAGGAACCACTGTGAGTGATAGAACTAGAAGATTAGTGTCTTAGGGTTTCTCTTGCAATGATGAAATATCATGACCAAAGAGACATGGGGAGAAAAAGATTTGTTTGGCTTACACGTCCACATCTCTCTTCATTATCAAAGAAGTCAGGACAAGAACTCAACAGGTCAGGAACCTGTAAGATGTATCTGATACAGAGGCCATAGAGGGATGCTGTTTAGTGACTTGTTGATCATGGATTGCTCAACCTGCTGTATTACAGAACCCAGGACTATCAGCCTAGAAATGGTACCACCCAAAATGTGCTGGACCCTCTAATATCAATTGTGACACTGAAAAGACTAAAACAGAAGGACCACTGCAAGTATAGAGCTAACATGGCCTAGACCAGTCAGAGCTATATAATATGACCTGTCCCAAATACACAGAAGCAAACAAACAAAAATAGCAACACAAATTATAAGGTATAAATTAGGATACCACAACACGTACAGATTTGATAACATTTGGCATTTCCAGGTGGGTTGGGGTTCTCACGTATTAGCTTTAGTGCACTAGGGGCAATGGAGTGGTTGGAGGAGAACCCGTGGGAGAAGACACATGAGCCCATTGTAGAATGAAATCAAAAAGAGTCTACCATAGCTAAAATGTGTAAGGTAAGTACATCATCGATTTTACTGTTTCCCATGAAAGAAAAATAAGGGTTTACAGAGAGCAAAACTGGAGTGAATGATTTTTTCTTTAAAGAGAATAGTTTGTAACAACATATTGTAAACCTATGGCCAAATGATATTTTCATCTTGGTTTTGATTTAATTTCCCTAGGCCTATCCATACTGTTTATTTTCCAAACAGTAGTTTGGGGTTTTGACAAGTTATATAACCTTCTTAAACTTTAATCTCCTCTGCTGTGTAATTAAGGAAATAAAGAAGACTATTTCAAAAGAGTTTCGTAACACACAAATAAAATATTGTGTATGGAATTGCCTTGTAAACAGCAAGCTACCAGAGTAAGTTAATTACCACTTCTATTGTTACTATAAGAGTGTTCTAAGTTCACTATATTGTTCAACTATATTTCCTTTCCCTGGAGTTCAGTATCTCTGCTTCCTGCAAGTACATAGTTCTATTTTTATTATTTGCTGAATAATGTACTTTGCTTCTTTGAGACTCTGAGATATGGACTCCTGCACAAAACAGCTCTCATTTAACCTCTTTTACACAGTTTATCTTCAAATCCCACAGCTGCTTTAAAACCTTCCCCAGGTATCTGAAGACCCAGTTTTTCATTCTCCCAAACTAGATTTTATGTGGATGAATACTGCCAAGTTTTAAGGATCTGTAATTTTGCTCTATTGATGATGTAATACGTTAGCCTGCTGAAGATTCATGGCTGCTAGAAGATGCAATGCCCCCGGGTCAGAGGAAAACAGCCTCCTTAATCATGTCAGGGTAAGCTGCATGAATCTCATGTATGGAAAGGATCCTTACTCAGTTCCCATAAGAAAAGGGCCAGGTCACCTCTAGGCAGGAAGAAAATCAAGTTGTGGGAAGAAAACTCGGAGTTAAGGAGCTTTGCATCTTTTACAGTGGACAATAAAAATGCCTCATCTCAGCTCAAAATATTTATAAAATATATGGTATACAAGATACTCAAAATGCTAGACTGGAATGCAGGCAGTTAGCTGGTGGCTCTGCTTGCGATATCCACAGAATATGAAGCAAGCCCACGGGTGTCTTTCAACACAGGAGCTAAAAGCAACCATTAACACCACAGTGTCCAGAGGTGATGCACATGCTTATTTGCCTCTCAGGCTGCCTTGCAAATTAAAGCATTCATTGATTGCTTGTTTGTCTGCCTCATTTCTGGTCTGACCCATTCTCTTTCCCCTACTCCCAGGATTGTGGTACATCCAAACTGCACCCCACATTTTCAATGTAGGAAGCTCACCAACTTTCTGTATTCATTTCAGGAACAGGAAGCAGAATCAACTTGTTGAATGTTTTTGGATCATACTCATGAAAAATGAAAGCTTAAACCCATATACCTAAAGAAAAGATTTCCTCTCTCCTCTTTTTGGGGTCCTACCTTCTCTCTCTCTCTCTCTCTCTCTCTCTCTCTCTCTCTCTCTCTCTCTCTCTCTCTCTCTCCCCTCTCTCTCTGTCACATATACAAACACACACAAACACGATATTCTTATAATATAATGACTTTATTTGTCAATGATTTGTTATTAAACAAAGAAAATTAGGATTTGGGGAGAAGGCAATGGATGGCCCCTATCTAGCCAGGCTTGCCTCTTCACCAAATGTGTTGAATACTATGCAAGGGACTAAATCCCAAATGCTACTGCGCTTTCTCTCAGTATCTATGTTACAGTGCCTTTGACAGATTGTCTCCTGAAGCTGCCAGAGGGTGAATGGCTTCCAGAAGCTTTCCAGTTTAGTTGTCACAGCTTTGCAATAATGGGGAAAGCCACCCCAATGTTTATAAATGGCTGCTAAGCATCTAGGACTTCTACTTTTTAAAAAATTAATCATTTTGAAATTCAGTCTTTAGAAATTGATTTCACAGCTCTGCTGTAGTTATACAAAATTCTAGAAAGAAGTCTAAGATGAAAAAAGACTCTACAGTTTTCATAGAACCTAGGACTCATTCTAATCATTGATGAGATATGATTTAATGTGACTGTTGAAATTAACTACTATCAAGATCAGATTGGCTGATTTTGATGTGTGTGTGTGTGTGTGTGTGTGTGTGTGTGTGTGTGCATTCTCTTCAGAAGTCACAGGAAAGTTTACCATTTCCTCAAATTTCCTTCACTAATTTCAGTTGCAAAATCTAAATAAAGACAAAGCAAAAAACATTAAATAACTAGGGGCCTCTTGGGCCAGAAACTGCTCAATTTCCTCTCCTCTCCTCTCCTCTCCTCTCCTCCTCCTCCTTCCCTTCTCTTCTTTCTTTTTTGTTTGTTTAATATATAACTTTTTAAACTTTTTATTGATTCTTTATGAGTTTCACATCATGCACCCCAGTCCTACTCCTTTCCCTGTCCCTCTTATCCACCCTAAAACCTTGCAACCCCTCCCACTCCCTAAATAAGAAAACCACACAAACAGACCAAAACCAAACAAAATAAAAGTATATAAAAAAAAAACTCTCATCATGGAATCTGTAATGTATCACAGTGTGTCCAACAGTGTACCCCCCTCTCTCACGTCTTTACTTGCAAATGTTCATTTCAATGACTCGTTGGTTTGGTTTAAGGTCTCTCTGGATTCAATGACACCATCAGTATTGAATACTCACTGAGATTCCTCTTGGTCATCCTGGCATGGCCCTGTGTCAAGGAGATCCTACAGTTTTGGATACTCGGGACTGATTCTTTCACACATCCCCATAGTTCATAGATAATACAGATTTTAGAGTGGGCCATCTCAAGGTCCTGGATCCAGGCCTGCTGAGTGGTCAGCCTACTGGTTCTCCCTATGTGAGATTACTCTCCAGTACTGTTTCAGCTAGCACACCCAATGCTGCCAGTTTTAGGAGGCAGGGTCAGCTACCTGCTCTCATGTCCTTGGGGCTAGCTCATGTGTGCCCCTTCCATCAGGGTCAACCCCACTGTGATGCCCAGGGAAGATGCAGGGCCCACTCTCCTGAGTGCTGTAGCCACTGAGTTTCGGGATAGTTATGCTTCCATGATCCAGAACAACTTTCCTGAATGATGGAGATGGAAAGGGGCAGGAGATGGGGTATTATCAATTCTTCCCCATCACCACACCATGGGAGATGAGTGACTGACTCTGCTCTCTGGTGCTCAGGGATTGGGGCTAGCTTACATGCACCCTGCCACTTGGACCAACATATTAATGTTGCCCAAGAGAGGGGCAGGACCCACTTTACCAATTGCTATAGCTGGTGTGGGGCAGGGCCAGCTCTCCTGCTCTCGTGACCCCTCAGGAAGAGATGCATCTTGGATTTGGACAACCTCCTGGCCCAGGAATGGTGGGAGCAGTACTCCTATTCTATCTACCATAGTGGCTGTCTCATGTGTGCCCCACCACCAAGGCCAGCTCTGTTGTCCTGTCCAGGCAAGATGCAGGGCTGGCTCTCCTGAGTGCTGTTGTGGCTGCTGAGAGGTAGGGATAGCTTTCCAGAGCACTCCAGCCATGAAGGGGCTGGTCCAGTTCTGTTCAGATTCTGGACTTCAATGTGGTTATTGGTGGCTGCTCAGACCACTGATTTCTGTAATTGCTAATGGTAATACACACCAAGGATAATGACAGGGACACTTGTGGCAGGCATAGCCACAGACCTAGACATGGCTTTCAGTGGCAGCAAGAGTTAAAACGTCACCACGGCCTCAGGTGTAGGGGCTGGCTATTCAAAACAGGCTATTACCCTCCATCCCTGCATTTCCAGTTCCGTCTCTCTTCATAGTGCTCAAACTGTTGCATTTCTATTTCTCCACTACCATCTGCCACATAAATGTAGATTGTAGAGGCTTCCACTTAAGGTGGGCCACAGGGCTGGTTGGCGACTGCGTGACCTCCTCTGTCAGAACTGTGTGGCATAAGGATAGTACTTACAGCCTGCTTACCTATGTGTAAGATACGTGTCTTTTTTATGGAAAGCCAATTAGCTTAACCATGATACTACCCCTATAAAGGCTAGAAGACCACATTCCAACTGTTCAAAATAGCCATGATAATCTCAACCATAAGTAAGCCATACCTTTTCATTTGACATCTGACCCTTACCTCTTAAAATAACTTTATTATGTTCTTAGTTTCCCATAGACTCTTTATTCTTTTTTTATTTTAATCAAAGCCACACAATGTTCAGGTACATTAAAGAAATGAAGTTTGACAGGAAATAGACTATGTGTTGTTACAGATGGCTTTTTCTTGAGACTCAAGTGGCTCTCTTTTCTTTCACCTTACTCTCCAGTGTTCTTAACTATATCTTTCAAGTATGACAACATCCTTTATGCTTTATGTTCTCTTTCCCAGTGGTCAAGAACTTATCCTGACATTTTGTACCATGTTGAATATTTGATTTCTAGTAGTAGCACAGACCTCAGTTATCCTCCTTTCTCCCTGTGTCCTGCGCATGTTACAGAATCTATATTTCTGATGTGTAAGTATGGCTATTAAAATCGCTCTTTCCTAGAACTTTCTTAATTGTATCATAAGTATTTTGTGATGTTTACGCCTGATAAAATGCGGTACAATATGTGCCACTTATCAGTGTGCACAGAGAAGATCAGCAAGGATTTCAACTACATCAGTTCTCTGCGTAGAGACCTCTTTGCTTATATACATTTGATAATAAATATCATGCACAATATTTGTAGCAAGCGCATTGCCCAAATTTTTATAGAAAAAATATTAAAAATCCACTCAGAGAAACACACATAATGTCGATTATTTCCAACATGTAAAGTTTAGTTTCTTTTTGTGAGTCCATTTCTAGAGTACCGTGCTGTTGGTTTTCGTCTCCCAAAGCTCGGCAGCTATGTCTTATCACTGGTGTAAACACCGCAGTAAAGCTTTCTGTAGCTTTCCATGGAATGCATGAATTTGGCACAAAGTGTGGCACATTCTTTAACTTGGCTGGAAATCAGAAATAGTGACAGGGGCTCTTGAATTATGCCTCAGGCTCATAGACTTCTTTTCCATGGGGCATGAGAACTGAGCTATAGAATTAGACAAGTAAGTCTGACTGTAGCATTACTGATGCTCAGGCTGAAAGATTTTTTTTTCTGTTTTCAAGAGTGACGCTATGGCTCTGAGCCCTGAAGGCTATTACTTCCAAACATAGGAATCTTCAAATTTACACAGAGTACTGCTCTGGGCTTTGAATGCTAGTGATTCAGCATCCAGCAGCTGAAATTAGGTTCATCTAGGTTTAGATGTCAGGTCATAGATCTTAATGCCTAGTGGCTCAATTGAACTCCTCTATGGCTAGGATCTGCAGTTCTTACACTAAGCCCCTGGTAGTCTCCCATCATCAATAGTTTTGGCTTTTCATAGGCCCTGTTCTAGTTGTTCTCTGGAGCATGTGAACTGCTTCTAGCTACTGCTGTAAGGGAGATATTATAGCTCTGATACTCCCTAGAGACCTTAATGTCCAGCACCTTTCACTTGTCTGCTCTTTAGGTACGCTACTTTAGATTACTCTACTCGTGATTAAGTTCACAAACAAGCATAGAAGGCCATTTGGAGAAAGTTTTGAAGGCCTTAATGATACAATACCAGAAGGCAGTGAACAGGAAGATTCCGTCTGGGTTGAACTCACAAACTGAAGACAGCACAGGCAATGTGAAGCTACTGGGACCTGGTGCCTGCTGTGGAGATGGGACTGTTTAAAGGCCTCCTGAAGCAGAAGGCAGGGTCACAGTGTGCTCTGAGGGGAGTGAAGGAGGTGTCCTGATCTCTTTCCACTCATAATATATATTTTTTAATTTTTAAAATTATTATATGATTACCTTTCTTCCTTCCCTCCCCCCTACAAACTTTCCAATGAAAGTTTTCATTGTCTCTCTCAAATGCATGACCTCATTTTCATTAGTTGTTATTTCATGCATTTATGTATATATATATATATATATATATATATATATATATATATATATATATATTTGTAAATATATGGTCAATGTTTATAAAGTCACAGCAAAGTTTTACATTTTTGTGTATATATAGCTATATAAAATAGGTATACAAAGAAAACATACTGCTAATAGACCATGAAGAAATCTATTTTAATACAATTCTTAATATCCATATAATTTTATCATTCATTAAAGCTGAAAAAAGTGATTTCTAGTTCAAATAATGAAAATTTTTACATTAAGAATGAAATCTGGGTGGAATATTTGATGCATAAGTATGAATAATATTTTAATGTATTTTCAAGATAATCTGTATTATAATATGCAACATTAAGAATGGCACTTTGTATACAGAGTAAACTCTGGCAGAATTACTTTTAAGATGAACTGAAAAATTGTTGAAAATTCTTTCCTGATCCTGAGCCAAATCTTTTTTCATCTTTATTTTTTATTAGATATTTTCTTTATTTACATTTCAAATGTTATCCCCTTTCCTAGTTTCCCCTCCGAACCCCTCTCCCCCTCCCCCTGCTCCCCAACCCACCCAGTCCTGCTTCCTGGCCCTGGCATTCCCCTTACAGGGGCATAGAACTATCATAGGACCAAAGGCCTCTCCTCCCACTGATGACTGACTAGGCCATCCTCTGCTACATATGCAGCTAGAGCCATGAGTCCCACCATGTGTTTTCTTTGATTGGTGGTTTAGTCCCAGGGAGCTCTAGGGTTACTGGTTAGTTCATATTGCTGTTTCTCCTTTTGAAACTCATCAGCAACTCAAATAGCAATTTTAAAATTAAAAATCCTATAATAGCGCAAATATATATATAGGTACTAATCTGATTAACATGTGCTGAACATTTAAAGTATGAAAATTAATATAAAATTGTTTGTAATTAACTTATCACACTTTTGCAAGAGTAGAGAACTTTGTATATAGAATAAAAAACATTGTAAAGTGTAACCTACACTCTGGTATTAAATCTGAGCCTATGTAGTTTAGCAGCATTGCTTGGCATTGCATGGTATGACAACATTCACAGTACAAAATGTGCTTGCTGTGTATTAAGAATCAAATTTGCTGTAGCTTTGCAGGACCCGCATGTATACATATTGCCAGAAGCACCTTGATCTCATTGTATGTTTCATTTTTGAAAGATTGGTTGGTCTATATTCAGAAATCGTTTCTTATTGTCAAATTATCCATGACCTCTGCATTCCATTGCTGGAACATAAACACATACTTTAGGAACTATGGCATCATTTCCTTTGTGAATCTGTGAAGTGTTTAAAGCCTATGGGATACCATTAAGACAAAAACTGGACTTCTGGGCTGAGATTTGGAATCTTAATGCAAGGGAAGTGACTGCTAGGTATATCAAATGCCCAAACCCCTAGACCATGCCAATTTTGTTCACCTGTAAGGGAAATGATACAAAGTGAAAACATGGTTAGAATAAAGACCTGTGTTGCAATTAACAATGCTGAGCCCCTTAAGGAGTTGAGAATCTCTAATGTGCCTGCTTTAGGTGTGGCCTTTGCACAGGTCAGAAATCCCAAGCAATGCTGTCTCCACTGTCTTCCTGCTGGTTAATATTGGAATGTACTAAATGGAAGCTAAGTAGTCTCTCTCTCTCTCTCTCTCTCTCTCTCTCTCTCTCTCTCTTTCTCTCTCTCTCTCTCTCTCTCTCTCTCTCCCCTCTCTCTCTCTCTCTCTCTCTCACACACACACAGAGTAATATTGTGAATTACTGATCAAATTATTCAAAAAACCAAAGGGTAAGACATAACATTTCTCTGTTTTCCTTCTTTTCTTTCTGTAGTTATCTATAGCATCTTATCCACATACCACATGAGTCCTATGATATTAAAGGTAACAAGACTATTATTTTACTATCCTATCTAGTCCAGGTCACTATTACCTATGGAGTCATTCTCTGTGAGCAAAATCTATTTAATTGTCTCTGTCTGACAGTCAAGTCGTTCATTTTTAAGAAAAGTCAGTCATATAAAGTGTTTATATGATGACTGATATTTTTAATTTAAGCATATCTAAGGTATAAATACAATATAAAAACAATATTTACAAAAAGCTATTATGAATATATATATATATATATATATATATATATATATATATGTGTGTGTTATATACTCTAAATAGCTGTGTCATAACTATATCAACTTATTAATAGCAAACCTATAAGACTAGTAATTATTATTATTACTATTAGAATACTATATTACAAATATAACATTATTTTAAAAAGTAAAGACCAGTCAGTTTTGAGGAAGTAAATGTAAATAAAAATAATTAGTATTCTAATATCTGATAGTTGCTGTTTTATATCAAACAGTATATAAAATGTTTCTCTATGTTGAGAATAGTAAAGCAAACCTGAAGTTCTTGAATATGGTTCTAACTGTAGCTTTTTTCATAATACAAAATAGTTTTCTGAATTCTAAAGAGAAATAGAAATACAAAGCTATTTTGCTTATTTTATTACACAAAATAGACATGTTTAACCTAACATTTTCTCTTGTTCTCAATTTTGTTCTCTCCTTCTCCTGTGCTTTCATGAGTCCCATATGATGGTTAGTGTTAGTTGTCAACTTGTCCAAATTTAGAATATGACTCAGCAAATCTCTGGACAATCCCAGTGAAAGATTATCTGGGTTATACTAATTAATTTCATATGCCTGGGACCATTCCCTTTTAGGAAATCCTGGAATATATAAAATGGGAAAAGGGAGGCAAGCGTGGCCGGCACTGATTCCTCATCTCTGCCTACTCCTTCACCATGGCTGTGAAATGACCAGCTCCCGCCAAGCTTCCAACACCCCATTATGCCTTCCTTTATGGACTCTACCTTAGAACTGTAAACCTAAACTATCCTTTCCCCTTTAATTAAAATAACATTTTAGGGTAGTTAGTGTAGGAACCAGAAGAATGACTAAGATACACCCCTTATATTGACCTTTGAATATCATATTGAAAGAAAGAAGAGAGAGGCAGGGGTGAGGAAGGAGAAAGACAGGGACAGTACGAGACAGAGAGAGACAAAGTTTGGAGAAAGAAGTAATCTAAACTGGTGAAACAAAATAGTATTCAAAAGCATGGAAACATTTTTATTAATTAGCATTGATTTAAGAAGAAAAGAAAAATATTATGGGTCTAAAAGAAACAAAACAAAACAAAACAAAACAAAACAAAAAAACAAAAACAAAAAAAAAAAAACACTGGTGATGCAGGTTATATTACCAGAGGCATGTGAGTAAGAGTAACTTACTTTGAAAAAGCCATATAAATCTTTTTTTTTTTTTTTTTGGTTTGTTTAGGATTATAAGGGTTAATACCCTCAGCCTTTCTTGCTTTTAGGTTGTTTTATTTAATTCAGTTTTTCTTAAAGTAATTACCACTTTATTGTGACAAAAGCTGTTCAGGGATATTGAAACCTGAACTTCTATTCCCATTTGTGTTGGTGAAGAAAGAAATCATGGACTTTAAAAATATTTAGCAATTTAAAATCTGACACTATAAAGTGGGCATAAGTAAATCTCTTATTTTTACAGAAATTGTTAAAAATGTGAAAATAAAGTATTTAGAATGCCTTAGGGATTAGACTTTTTTTTTTAACTGAGAGAAAAGTTTTCAACCTGGTGGCTTTATGAATAAAGAGTAGTAACTGAGAAAATTAGAAAATGGATTAAGAGAATCAATTAAATTGTGTGTTATTCCTTATTTATGGATTTCAATAGTTTATTTATTAACTTACTCATTTTGCCTTCTGCCCAAATTAATTTCATTTGTATTGAAATTTCTTTTTCCTTAATTATTGTTTTTTACCACTTTCTTAATTTTACTCAATGTGAAAAGATATATTGGTTCTTATAACTGAGTAAAACAGGATACTATGACATAAATTTATTATTACATCTAAAATATATTCTATAAGAGTATGTGAATTGTTTTAAAATCTTTAGTGAATTAAGTTGAAATGAATTATACATCTCATGGTAGTTTATATTTTGACTATTTTCTTTGGAGACATCTCTGATTTCTGAGGTAAAGAACTGTTTCTGGAGTCAGGTGTTCATTAAGTGGAAAGTGTTTATTTCTGTTTTTGTGCTAGTGAGGCTAATTATCAGGTACATTAGCATGCACCTAACATTTGAGAGCCTACTGTTGTGCTTTTATAGGTGTCCTAGGGTGTTCTGAGATTCTGGGCTAATATCCACTTATCAGGGAGTATGTACCATGTGTTTTATTTTGTGATTGGGTTACCTCACTCAGGATGATAATTTCTAGTTCCATCCACTTGCCTAATAATTTCATAAAGTCGTTGTTTTTTAATAGCTGAGTAGTACCTCATTGTGTAAATGTACCACATTTTCTGTATGAATTCCTCTGTAGAAGGACCTCTGGGTTGTGTGCAGCTTTTTGCTATTATGAATAAGGCTCCTATGGACATAGAGGACCATGTGCTTTATTGATTGTTCTGAAAGGTTTTATTGGCTTCTAGCCCCTGGTCTCCTTATTTCTCCTCATCATCATTCTATAGGCATTATTAACTTGAGAATTGTTTGGTTAATGGAAAATTGACATGTTACTCATCCATTTATATTTCTGGCTTCTGTAGATAATAACTCCTAAAACCAAGAAGCCTACAGTTTTAATAGTCTATTCTCCGGAGCGATTTTATATGCAAGGTTCAAATTATTTGACATACATGACAAAACTTCTCACTGGCAACTCTCTACTTTCTTTCTTTTAGGCTCTTGATTTTATTTTTTCCTCCTACATCTAGAATAGGATATTCTCCAATTTCCTCTTAAGTTTCTCCCTACGAACTCAAGACTCCTTCCTAGATTATAATCTATAGAAAACTTCACATTCATTTCCTGACTGATCATCTGTTCCAAGGTTTTAAATAGCATGCATATATGTGGCAATGTCTCCAAAATTTAGTTTCCGAAGTCAATCTTCTCTCAATTGATGACCTAACTGTCCAGCTGTCTAGTTGACAGCTCAATTTAATGGCTCATTGGATTTTCATATTTAACTACTTAAAAATTGAATTGTTTATTCCTTTTCTGCAGTATGAACACAAAATAACATTTAAAGCACATCTCAAGTTATATTAATATCATCTTTTGAATTTTCACTGTTATCTTTCCATTTTTAAGAAGAAAGGTTATTCCTCAAAACTGACAATTTATAAGTCTCCCTTTTCACACTGTGGAGACGTTAACTCCCAAAATCTCAGTTTCTCTGAATTATACAATTTTCTCTGAAAAACCACTTATCACCATCTCACAGTGATGATAAGGGTACCCTCTTTCATGACTGTCCTCTGTATCCCATGTACTCTCTTGAAACACACCAGATTCCAAGATGCTAGACAATTTATTAGAAACGTTAAATCCAACTATGTCATTCTCCTACATAACTCTATAAGGTTTCACGATATGTAAAGAAAGGGCATTTCATCCTAAAAGAAAAGAATATGTCTTCTTCTAAGCGACTCATGTTGCCTTCTCCAAATGTGACCACATATTTGGTCACAAAACAGGCCTCAACAGATACAAGAAGAGAGAAATAATCCTTTGTATATTATCAGATCACCATGGACTAAGGCTGGTCTTTAATAACAACAAAAACAACAGAAAACCCACATAC
Organism: Mus musculus; assembly: GCF_000001635.26. Classification (NCBI taxonomy): domain Eukaryota; kingdom Metazoa; phylum Chordata; class Mammalia; order Rodentia; family Muridae; genus Mus; species Mus musculus. Next base: position 38,003,319 of record NC_000078.6, read on the forward strand.
ACATGAAAGCACAACAATGCTCTACTCAGTGACAACTTCGTCAAGGAAAAAAAATAAAGAAATTAAAGATGTTTAAGAATTTATTGAAAAGGAAGGCACAACATACCCTAACTTATGGGACACAATGAAAGCAGTGCTAAGAGGCAAACTCATAGCTCTGAGTGCCTCCAAAAAGAAACTGGAGAGAGCATACACTAGCAGCTTGATGGCACAGCTGAAAGATCAAGAACTAAAGGAAGCAATTATACCCAAGATGAGTAGAAACAGAAAATAATCAAACTCAGGACTGAAATTAATCAAGTAGAAACAAAAAGAACTATACCAAAAAAAAAAAAAAAAAAAAAAAAAAAAAAAAAAAAAAAAAAAAAAAAAAAAAAAAAAAAGAAAGAAAGAAAAAAGAAAAAAAAAAGAAAGAAAAAGAAAAAAAAATCAACATGACCAGGAGCTGGCTCTTTGAGAAAATCAAAATGATAGATAAACCCTTAGCAATACTAACCAGAGGGCATAGAGACAATATCCAAATCAACAAAATCAGATATGTAAAGGGAGACATAACAACAGAAACTGAGGAAATTCAAAAAAAAATCGTGAGACCCTACTACAAAAGCTTATACTCAAGAAAACTGAAAAATCTGTATGAAAAAGACAATTTTCTAGACAGATAAGAGGTACCAAAGTTAAATCAGAATCAGATAACCCATCTAAACAGTCTCATAACCCCTAAAGAAATAGAAGCATTCATTAAAAGTCTCCCAACCAATAAAAGCCCGGGACAAGATGAGTTGAGTGCAGAATTCTATCAGACCTTCAAAGAAGACATAATACCAATTATCTTCAAACTATTCCACAAAATAGAAACAGAAGGAAGACTACCCAATTCGTTCTATGAAGCCACAGTTATACTTATACCTAAACCACACAAAGATCCAACAAAGAACTTCAGAGCAATTTCCCTTATGAATATCAACGCAAATATACTCAATAAAATTCTTGCAAACCAAACTATAAACACATTAAAAGCATCATTCTCCATGATCAAATAGGCTTCATCCCAGGAATGCAGGGGTGGTTCAATATATGAAAATGCATCAACATAATCCACTATATAAACAAACCTCAAAGGGAAAAAAAAAACACATGATCATCTCTTTAGATGCTGAGAACCATTTGAAAAAAAAAATCAACACTCCTTCATGGTAAAATGTTTTGGAAACATCAGGAATTCAAGGCTTATACCCCTAATCATAAGAGCATTATATAGTAACCAGTAGCCAGTAGCCAACATTAAAATAATTGGACAGCAACTTTAAGCAATCCCACTGAAATCAGGGACTAGACAATGCTACCCACTCTCTCCCTGCCCATTCTATATAGTATTCAAAGTCCTAGCCAGAGCAATCAGACAAGAAAAGGAGATCAAGGGGATAAAAATTGGAAAGGAAGAAGTCAAAATATCACTATTTGTAGATGATATGATAGAGTACTTAAGTGACCCCAAAATTCCACCAGATAACTTTTAAACCGGGTAATTTCTGCAAAGTGCCTGGATGTAAAATTAACTCAAACAGATCAGTAGCCTTTGTCTACTCAAAGGATAAACAGGCTGAGAAAGAAGTTAGGGAAATGACATGAACGCAAATGGATTCAATCTTATCTCCTTGTATAATGCTCAAGTGGATCAAGTACCTCCACATAAAACCAGAAATAATAAACTGAAAACAATAGAAAAGAAAGTGGGGAAGGGCCTTGAATACATGGGCACAAGGGAAATTTTCCTGAACAGAACACCAATGGCTTATGCTGTCAGATCAACAATTAACAAGTGGGACCTCATAAAATTACAAAGCTTTTGTAAGGCAAATGACACTGTCAATAGGACAAAAAGGCAACCAACAAATTGGGAAATGATCTTTACCACCACTCTGAAAATCAGTCTGGCAGTTCCTCAGAAATTTGGGCATAGTACTACCTGAGGACTCAGCTACACCACTCCTGGGTATATACCCAAAAGATGCTCCAACATATAACAACATCGGTTCTCCTATGTTCATCGAAGCCTTATTTATAATAGAAAAAAGCTGGAAATGACCCAAATGTCCTTCAACAGAGGAATGGATTCAGAAAATGTGATACATTTTTACAATGGAGTACTACTCAGCTATTAAAAACAATGACTACATGAAATTCTTAAGCAAATGGATCAAACCAGAAAATATCATCCTGAATGAGGCAACCCAACCACACACACACACAAACACACACACACACACACACACACACACACCAAAAAACAAAAAACAAAAACAAAAACAAAACACATATTTATATGCATTCCCTGATAAGTGGATATTAGCCCAAAGTCTCAGAATACCCAAGATATAATTCACAGACCACAAGAAGCTTAAGAAGAAGGAAGATCAACGTGAGGATGCTTCAGTCCTTCTTAGAAGGGGGAACAAAATACTCACAGGAGAAAATATGGAGACAAAGTTTAGAGCAGAGACTAAGGGAAAGGCCATCCAGAGATTACCTGACCTGGGGATCCATCTCATATACAGTTACCAAACCCAGACACTATTGTGGATGCCAAGAAGTGCTTGCTGATAGGAAGCTGATATAGCTGTCTCCTGAGATGCTTTACAGAGGTAGATTCTTGCAGCCAACATTTGGACTAGGCACATGGTCCCCAATGAAGGAGTTAAAGGACTGAAGGAGCTGAAGAGGTTTGCAACCCCATAGGATGAACAATGATATCAACCAACCAGACCCACCAGAACTCCCAGGGACTAAACCACCAACCAAAGAGTACACATGGAGGGATCCATGGCTCTGTCACATATGTAGCAGAGGATGGCCTTGTTGGGCATCAGGAGGAGGAGAGTCCCTTGGTCCTGTGAAGGCTTGATGCCCCAGTATGGGAATGTGTGGATGTGGTTGTAGGACTGGGTGGATAGCAGAGCACCCTCAAAGACGCAGAGGAGGGGGGATTATATATGGGGTCTTTGGAGGGAAAAATGGGAAACATGATAACATTTGAAATGTAAATAAAGAAAATATAGAATAAAAGAAAAGAAAAAGAATAAGGGGGCAGAATGCCCCTCCCTGTAAAGCTATAGGAACATTCTTGTTCCCACCTTTCAAACCAGCTCTCCACATTCTCTTTGTGTCCTTTATTTAGCTGCACAGTCTTCTCATCCACTATTTTAGTTGTGTTTACTTTTTAAAATTTTTCCGCAGGAAACTTCAGTTTTATCTTTCAAAATTTTATCCTCTCCTGACTACTTGTACTTCGTCCTCCTGGTATAATCTACTCACAAAACCTCTTCATATCATTCATTTGTATATGCAGTTAGGATTTATGTATTGATTTTCATTATTTTTGTATTTTAAGTTAGTGAATTCTTTCATGAAGTCTATGTTGAACTTAAAAATGTTCATCTAGCTGGGTCCTCAGGTAGAACTATGTCCAATTTTCTGAGGAACTGCCAAACTGATTTCCAGATTGGTTGTACAAGTTTGCAATCCCACCAGCAATGGAGGAGTGTTCCTTTTTCTCCACATCCTCACCAGCATCTGCTGTCACCTGAATTTTTGATCTTAGCCATTCTGACTGCTGTGGGGTGGAATCTCAGGGTTGTTTTGATGTGCATTTCCCTGATGACTAAGGATGTTGAACATTTTTAGGTGCTTCTCAACCATTCAATATTCCTCAGTTGAGAAATATTTCTTGAGTTCTGTACCTCCTTTTTAATAGGGCTATTAGGTTCTCTGGAATCTAACTTCTTATGTTCCTTGTATATATTGGATACTAGCCCTCTATCAGATGAAGGGTTGGTAAAGACCTTTTCCAGATCTGATAGTTGCCATTTTGTCCTATTGATAGTGTCACTTGCCTTACAGAAGCTTTGCAATTTTATGAGCTCCCTTTTGTCAATTCTTGATCTTAGAGCATAAGCTATTGGTGTTCTGTTCAGGAAAATTTCCCCTGTGCCTATGTACTGGAGGCTCTCTTCCACTTTCTCCTCTATTAGTTTCAGTGTATCTTGTTTTATGTGGAGGTCCTTAATCCATTTAGATTTGTGCCCTCTACAAGGAGATAAGAATGAATTGATTTGCATTGTTCTACATGATAACTGCCAGTTGAACCAGCACCATTTGTTGAAATGCTGCCTTTTTTTCTACTAGATGGTTTTATCTCATTGTCAAAGATAAAGTGACCATAATTGTACATACCCAGAAGATGCTCCAACATGTATTAAGGATACATGCTCTACTATGTCCATAGTGGCCTTATTTATAATAGCCAGGATCTGGAAAGAACCCAGAGGTCCTTCAACAGAGGAATAGATAAAGAAAATGTAGTACGTTTACACAATTGAATACTACTCAGCTACTAAAAACAATGAATTCATGAAGTTCTTAGGCAAATGGATGGAACTAGAAAATATCATTGGGTAACCCAATCACAAAAGAACACACATGATATGCACTCAGTGACAAGTGGATATTAGTCCAGAAGTTCAGAATACACAAGACACAATTCACAGACCACATGAAGCTCAAGAAGAAGGAAGACCACAGTGTGGACACAGAGATAAAGTGTGGGGTAAAAACTTAAGGAAAGTCATCCAGTGACTGTCCCACCTGGGGATCCATCCCATATACCGTTACTAAACCCAGACAATACTGTGGATGCCAACAAGTACTTGCTGACAGGAGCCTGATATAGCTGTCTCCTGAGAACCTCTGCCAGTGCCTGATAAATACAGAAGTGGAGGCTCACAGGGTCCATTGGACAGAGCACAGGGTCCCAATGGAGGGGATAGAGAAAGGACCCAAGGAGCTGATGTGGTTTGCAGCCCCGCAGGAGAAAAAAAATATAAATCAACCAGTACCCACAGAACTCCCAGGGACTATACCACGAACCAAAGAGTACACAAAGAGGACCTCAAGGTGTTAGTTGCATATGTAGCAGTGGATAGCCTTGTGGGACATCAATGAGATAAGAGCCACTTGGCTTTGTGAAGGCTCAATACCCCCAGTGTAGGGGAATGAGTGGACAGGGAAGTAGAAGTGGGTGGGTTGGTGAGCAGGGGTGGGAGGAAGGGATAGGTGGGTTTTTTGGAGTGGATATTAGGAAAGGGGATAAAATTTGAAATGAAAATAAAGAAAATATCTAATACAAAAGGAAAAAAAGGTTTATCTAGTATCAAATGCTTTGTAAATATTTGTAGATCATTCTTAGGATAAATATAGAAAATGGCTTCCCTTTTTACATAGTGAGGGGCACATACGAGGCCAGAAGGTGTTGTGATATTAAGTTTTCTGATTTTAAATTTTTACTATTTAATAATAGAGTGTTCTTTTAATGTCTTAGGAGTGAATATGCTTTAAAAATTTAGTAAAAAACTGATTACACAGTGGACCTTTTTCCCCCTGGCATCTAGTCTATAACCACTGAGAGGACACCTGTTGCAGCATCTTTACTCCAGTCACCAGAATTCTCCCTTAAAATCCTGGCCTAAACTAATAACTAGGCATTTAGTGTCAAAAGGTAGACATACTAGAATTCTCCAGGTTTAGCTTTACTCTTTCTTTCTTATTACCTAAATTTAATTCTAAGTCGAATCTCAACAATATCTTTGGGTGCTCAATGTATCTTGTGATGCAGGATATTTAATTACCCTGTGAACTCTGACATTGCCTTATTTCGTAAAAAACAAAACAAAACAAAACAAAACAAAACAAAACAAGCCTGTTTCCAGTTGTGGTGTGGTTCATCCCATAACTACCTTTAATCCCTCTGGCTGGAATATAGACATGCTATTAGTACAGACCTTTAATCCCAAATAATGAAGGTAAAGTTAGTTTGACGAGAAAGCACCCATGTTTGAAAGTGATCTCTACTTAAATGTCAGACAAATTGGTAAATCAGAGAAAGATTTTACAGATTGGAATATGCCCAACTCTCAGGAGAACAAAGAGAAAAGAGGGGCTATTTAAGAAAGACTAGCACATTTACCTCATCCTCTTATTTGATGCACAGGAGCTGTTTTATAGAGCATTTCATAGGAGATTGGTTCCCTATAACAACACTAAGAATTGCTGTTAAAGAAATCAAAACATTTTTTGAATACAAAGAAACAGTATCCAACTGTGCTTTCCAGAAGATATGTTTAGAGGAGCATATGCATATAAGAGGAATCCAGATAGGTAGGAAAAAATTCTTCTGGAAAACTATTCAAGAACAAGTTAAGACTATCAGTATACAGACTACTGCATAATAACAGAGTTGGGAAGTTACTAATTCTGTGTACCATAAACATGGGTGAAGAAGGTGGTAAGGCAGGGAGCCAGTCAATAATAATAAATACATGCTTTGTGTCCTCACGATCTATTCTATATAAGCTTCAATTCTCCTTAAAACAAAGAAAATGGAAGACAGAGATGCTGAGTCATTAACCTAAAATTACAGAGTTACTAAGTGCCAAACAGATCAAAGCCCCAATCTTCTGCCCTGTAGTTTTCAGTTACTTACTATTCTCCCATACATTACATCCTGACTGCAGTTTCCCTTCACCCTCCTCCCAGCTCCCCCTGTAATTCCCCTCTCCTCTAGATTTGCTCCCCCTCTGTTTCCCATCAGAAAATAATCACAGGTAAATGACTTCCAAAGTCACTTTAACAGTTTCCATCCAAGGAATGAAATTTATTTTTACCATCTGAATTTGTGCATACATCGTAAAGGTGTATCCAAAATTCTGAAAATTTAGTTACCTTTATTATAAATAAAATACTACATTTCTAAAATGAAAAAAAAAAAAGAAAAGGAAAAGCACATAGAAAGAAGAAAGAAAGTGCAAAGTTACTGGGTCAGCTGTATAGAGGCATGTTTTACAGAGAGAACAAACTAGATACAGGTGAGGACAGAATAAATGGGAGAATGGAAAGGAGCCAGAATATTAGACTATATTGTGAGAGTTAGCTTGAGGCCATTCAGAGCAAAACATCAGAGTCTGATGGAGAAGCCAGTTAAATTGGAAAGGAGTTTGCGCCAGAAAAGCTGAGTTGAACCAACCAGCCAGAGGTGAGAAAGAACTATAGTGAGTTTATTCAGAAGTAAGTCCCCGAGGCTACAAATATTCTAGGCTCAGCTTAGATTGCACGGAGGCGAGATGCTTCCAGGACTAGACCTTGGCTAGCAGACTAAAGGAAAACGCCTCAGAGACAATTACTGTATTAGGTAAATAAAAGTTACTTTTAAAGCCTTACCGTAAGTTGAGCAGAGAATTCATATCATGGGGAGTCAGCCTTCTGTGTAACATTTTAAACATGGCGCACTCACAGTGTGTCTGCTCCTGCTACCCATCTCATAATCAACTAAGTCAGAGTATTGACTGCTTTCATGAATCCCTCACCCCGAAACAGGAAATGACTTGGAAGCTTCAGTGAGCTTAGCTAATAAAAGAAGTAAAGTAGCCAGAAACCATCGTGTTAAATATCCCTGATCAGGTATACTGTTTACAAACTGAAATGCTGCCTTTGAAAATGTTTTAAAATATCCTAGCTTAGAAAATTTCTGTAAAGTAGTAGTGTTAAGGTTTCATTAAGCTTTCACCATTTGACAAGTTAGACTATAAACTCTATGTTGAACGGTACTGTGGTGCAAAATATTTTCAAGACAATGAAAAACATCTTTCTGTATTTAACCTAGTGTTCCACAATAAAAGAGTGTTTGGCTCTTAAAATTAAAAAGCACACGTTTTAGGGGTAGTAAAGAAGGCTCAAGAGGGAAGAGAACCATTCCTTATCTTGCAGAATCCATAAATTCAATTCTTAGCACACACTTCAAACTGCTCACAATTGCCTATACCTCTAGTCGCAGGCAGAACCAAGTGTACTGGCTTTCAAATTATTATATCCACTTAAACACACAGGCACACACACATAGACACACACACACACACACACACACACACACACACACACACACACACACACTTAGAAATAAAACAAATATTTTACAAAGTGTCTTAAAAACCATGAAGTTAAATCTTGTATAGAAGGTTTTGTTTTTGTTGTTGTTTCTGTTGTTATTGACAGAAAGTGCTTTTTAAGTAAAAAGTGACCAGGATTGTACTGCGGGCATACAAAATCATTAAACAATTTAATCATTGAATATATACTATTATTGTGTATTCATGAGTTGTGATTAGGAATTATATTGAAAGAAAAGAAAACCAACTGTGTCCCGATAGCAGGACTTTCATAGACCCATCAGAGGTATAAATAATGACAAAGAGGCTTTTAATATTTTTAAATGTTAGGCCTTTTAGCTAGGGGAGTCTCCCAGCCAGCTATCTAGCCTAACCTGACTAATTATGGCACTGTGTCCTGCCACGTGGCCAGCTGTGCCTGTCTGTCCCTCGTTGCCACTTTGTTTACCTCCATGTTTGCTGATCAATCCTCTGCATCTCATTTCTTCTCCCACCATCTCTCTTCCTCCCTCTGTTGCTTGGTCTTTCTGTCTGTCTGTCTCTGTCTGCCTCTCCCTCTCTCTCCCTCTCTCTGTCTCTCTCTGTCTCTGTCTCTCTGTCTCTGTCTCTGTCTCTGTCTCTCTCTCTCTCAAGTTCTGCCCTCTAGTTCCTGTCCAGCTATTGGCCTTAAGCTCTTTATTAAAACCAATCAGCCTCTACACTAAATTGTCTCTAGGCTAGTGAAGAAAAACTACTCACAAAATATGAGACCTGTGATGGGCCATGGGAATAACAATAGCAAGACCTTTCCAGTACTCAGATCTCTGCTGGTTCAGAATTAACAACTGAATATACAGAGACCCAGCTTCACAGAATGTACCCCAACATGCTCCTTTGGGATGGTTTGAATGAGCGTGCTCCCCTCATAGGGTCACATATTTGAATGCTTGGGTCCACACTTGGTGGAACTGTTTAGGGAGGATTAGGTGGCCGGGCCTTTTTTTGAAGAGGGGTGTCACTGCAAGCAGGCTCTGAATTTTCACAAGTGCATGCTTTTCTAGTTATTTCCCACTCCTTGGTACTTACTTATGGGTTAAGATGTGGATTCCTAGTTATTGCTCCAATGCAGTACCTGCCTGCCTGCTGCCACGCTCCTTGCGATAATGGTCTAACCTCTCTGTAATCATGAGCCCCAGTTTACATGTGTTTGCTTGTTTTTTTTTTTTTCTGTTTGCTTTGCTTTATTCTGTTTTGCTTCTTCATAGCATTCTAAGAACAGTAATTTAAAAGTAAATAAAATACTATTTTCTGTTTCTTCAAAATCTTTCTGAATAAGAACCCAAAACAAGGAAAGGGCATATGTGTGAGGAAGGAGTACACACTGCTATACATTTGCTTCTCCGCTCTGGCCTGCTGCTGTTAGGATGGAAGGTCTCCTTTCTGGAGAGGAGTTGGAGGTTGTGCAAGATATTGCCAAGCAGAAGGGAAGGAGGCTTATGCAATCTTTACTTCTCCTCTTTCTTTATTCTTTTTCCCCTGGACTTATTACTTTATTTTTTAATTACTTACACATTTTTGAGCCAGGATCTCTCTGTGTGGATCAGATGTTTTGAAATTTACCACATTAGACTTGGCTGGCTGCAAGACTTGCAGCCATCCTCCTGTGTCTGCCTCCCAAGTGATGGGATTTCTGGTATGGTTCCCCAGCCTAACTTTGTTATTTGCTTGCTTTATTTTTGTAATACTGTTAATCAAACGCTGGGCCTTACACATGCTAAGGAGGTGCTCTAACCTTGACCTGTATCTGGAGACCCCTCTTTCTTTCTTATATAGTTACTGGTTCTCAGTTCTAATTATTACCTGGATTATCTTTTCTAGTCCTAATCTCTCACTCTATATCTAAATACAGTAATGAGCTTAAGACACATGCTCTGGTTTTTTTTTTAATATTCTAACTATTTTGAATAGAAAATTAGTTATTTAGTAACAATTTTAAATGCTCTTCCTCGGTGCTTCATTTTTTTTTCTCAAATGCTTTTCATCTAGACAGAACTTTCCCTATCAGATATTTTCTTCATTTACATTTCAAATGCTATCTCGAAAGTCCCCTATACCCTCCCCAGGCCTTTATTAATAAATTACATTCCAAATGTTGCCCCCATTTCTGGTCCCCTTATCTTGAGTTCTTTACCCCTTCCACCTACCCTTTGAGCCATCACACACCAACCCACCCCCACCTCAACCCTCAGTATTTCCCTTCCCTGCAGCATCAAGTTTCTACAGAATTAAGCAAATCCTCTTCCACTGAGGCATTCCTCTACTACATATGTGCCAGGGACCATGAAGAAGCCCAGGTATGTCCTTTGGTTGGTGGCTTAGTCACTGGAAGCTCTTAATACTGTTGGTCTTCCTATGGTGGTGTTCCTATCCCTTTTAGCTCCTTCAGTCCTTCCCTTAACTCTTGCATAGGGGACTCCAGGCTCAGTCGAGTGATTGGCTGTAAATATCTGCATCTGTCTCGGTCAGGTGCTGGGGGAGCCTGTCAGAGGACACCCATGCTAGGCTCCTGTCTACAAGTATATCATATCATCAGTAATAGTGTCAGGGTTAGGTGACTGTGTGTGGAATGAATCCCAAATTGGGCTGGTCACAGTCACTGGGTAGCCTTTCCCTCAGTCTCTGCTCCATTTTTGTCCCTGAATTTCCTTTAGACAGTTACAATTCAGGGTCAAAAATTGTGAAGGTGGGTGGGTGGCCACCCTCAACTGGGGGCCATGTCTATCTACTGGAGATGGTCTCCATCTTCCCACTATTGGACATTTCAACTAAGGTCATCAGTCATTCCCATTGAATCCTGGAAGCATCTCACATCCCAGGTCTCTGAGACTTTCTAGAGGTTCTCCCCTGCTCTCTACCCTTCACTGATATACACTTCCATTCATTTTCCTGGCCCTCTGGGCTATTCTCCTGTCCTGATGCCCATACCTAATCCTGTTCCCTTTCCTCCCTCTCCTCTCCCACCCAGGTAGTCCCCCTCCTCTGCCTCCTGTGATTATTTTCCCCTTCTAAATGGGACTGAAGAATCCTCACTTGGGTCTTTCTGCTTGTTAAACTTCTTACAGTATGTGGGTGGTATCCTAGGTTTTCCTTACTTTTTTGGCTAATATGTACTTATCAGTGAATACAGATCATGCATGTGCTTTTGGGTCTCAGGATAATATTTTCTAATTCCATCCATTTGCCTGAAAAATTCAGGATGTCCTTGTTTTTAATAGCTGAGTACTGCTCCATTGTGTAAATGAACCACATTTTCTGTATCCATTCTTCTATTGAGGAGCACTCAAAGAAAAATAATTAGCTGATCATTTCCATAGATACTGAAAAAACCTTCTACAATATACAAACTCCTTCACATTAAAAGTCTTGGAGAGATTAGGAATTCAAGGCACATACCTAAACATAGTAAAAGCAATATACAGCAAAGCAACAGCCAACATCCAATCAAATAGAGAGAAACTTGAAGCAATCCCACTAAAACCAGGGACAAGAAAAGGCTGTCTTCTCTCTCCCTATCAATTCAATACAGTATTTGAAGTTCTAGATAGAGAAATTAGACAACAGTAGGAGATCAAGGGCATACAAATTGGAAAGAAAGATGTCAAAGTATTGCTATTTTCAGATGATATAATAGTATACATCCTACCAGAGAAATTCTACAGCTGGTAAACAAGTTCAGCAAAGGGGCTGAATGTAAAATTAACTCAAACAAATCAGCAGCCTTCCTTTATACAAACGATAAATGGGCTGAGAAAGAAATTGGGGAATCAACGCCCTTTACAATCGTCACAAACAGCATAAAATATTGTGGTGACATTCTAACCAAACAAGTCAAATATCTGGCTGTCATACTCTTTAAACCTCACCTTAGGACCAACTGTGCACACATGAACCGTTGCATGACACAATGAAACCATATCCAGACCACACTGAGTTTCAACAACAGAGAGCACTCCATTGTTTTGATCATCATTTTCTTTTCTCTAGAAAAAAAAATTGCAGTTCTTAGTTAAAAGTTGGGAAGGATACTAGCTATCCACCAAGAAGTGATTTGCTTATTCTCTTGTGTGGTCTTCACACCCAGCATCCTTGTTTCTGTTTCCCTTGTGTGATTGTTCTTTTCACAGGTCCTTTCTTCATGTCTTCTACTGACAGTATCAACCAGAAGGATTTTGGAATCTGTGACAAGACTTGAGGAAGCAGCAGGGAATGAGTTACTTGTAGGTATTTAGTCTGCTGTAGCTCTTTGCTACTGGGGATCTCAGAGGCATTTAACCAGTCTACATATTGCTCCTTTTTTTTTTTTTTAAATGAGTGTTTATATTCACCAATACTTGCTGGATTGAGATTCTAGATCTGCAAGCATTACTGTGTACAGAGATAAGTATTTGACTTAATAATGGACAGAAACTGGACCTCCCCTGACTTACTTATTCATTTTACATCTATTTCTGGAAAATACCTTTAAATGACTTGTTTACTTCATTTACTCCTTGTAGGAGGATTATACAATGGCCCAATTTTCCTCACTATTTTTGAAACAAATATGCTTAGCTGTTAAGTGCCCTACTTGGATGAGTTAGTATAAGGCTTAAGGATCCTAGGAATTCATGTTCTAATCTTCTGGAACATTGGTATTATCACAGTTTCCTGTTAGAAATCATGATTCCTGTACCCGAGGAGAATTCTGGAGTTTTTCCCAGTTGGTGATTGGGTTGCATTTCCTTCTAATAGAACATAGTGCAGAACTCAGAATTAGGCTTGGCAGGTACAGGAGACTGCTCCCGGGTCTGTTCTTTGCTTTAGTTATTTTTGTTATTGTTCCTGGAAATGATTCTTGCTACCATGCAATACCATAATTTGTCTGCTTCTGCGTGCTCCTGTATACCTGTGTTATTGTATTTCAGTAGGAACAAATTAAAATGGACCTCTCTGTGTACTGTGTCATTATCCAGATCCTGGGGAAAATTTGAAAATATATACTAAAGATTCAATTAATTTGATATTATGATTAAAATATTGTGTCACTTGCACTTGTTTTATTTGGAAATGTGTATTTCTTAGCAAGAAGGAAATTGTATGTTAATTAAAACACCTGAGACTCAACTTCCAAAGTGAATAAACTTCTACAGAAATATGGATGTAAAACAACTTGAGAGAGGGAGAGACAGAGAGAGGGAGAGGGAGAGAGACAGACACAGAGAGACAGAGAGAGGCAGAAGAGGAAGAAGAAGAAAGCATGTAAAGTAAGGGAAGGAAAGCATACAAATTAGAATTCAAATTTTACTTATTTGAAATTCCCTTTGTCACATTTTCTTGAATGTTTCTGCTACAGTTCACATATTAGGTTAATAGATGTATATTTCTATCTTGGTTTTTATTTGATTTTTTAAAAATATTTGAATATTTGGCTATATCTAATTCTCTTATTTGAAAATTAACCCAAACTTTGATCCCAGGATTTTTGGAAACCATTTCTATTTCTGGTATTACCAGGTATGTGTTAAAATTGACAACGTAAACCTTGTAACATTGGATACACCTTGAGTTATGTTTTGAGGGGGACAAAAACTTTAAAAGCTCCAGCATTATTTAGTCATACATATGTGATATAAATGCATATAAATACACATATGTAGTGTATGTGTGTGTGTGTGTGTGTGTGCGTGCGTGCATGTGTGTGTGTTTGGCTGAGTGGATGATATGTGGCTGACATGTTGGATGTATGCATTTGGGTAATAAATATTAGAAGTGAAGTTCTAGGTAAGCTTAGGAAAGTATTAACCTTCAGTTATTTCTCAAAAATCTCAAATACTGGGCTTGGGTTTAATATTAGTAAAGACTTGGAAAGACTGGGTTTTTAATATCTTAATATCTTCTATAGTTCGTGCAGAACTGAAAGGCACATGAACCATCACCTTATTGCTACATAGTATTTGCCAGTTGTCAGCTTCACTAGCTCTCTGCCTTGTCTCTAAGACCAACTTAAGCCCACAGAATGTAGCTGCCCTCTGACAATACTATAAAGTCTATGTACCAATGTGTAAAATGTGCTGATTTCTTTGCTCTTATTGCCCCATCCGGTTTTTGCATCAGACTTAAAAGTTAGTACTGATTTCTAATTTCCCAAGCAAGAAAATACAGGAGTTGTGAGGTGGTGCCTCTTTGACAGGAAGAGGTGGCCCCTGGCTTAATGCTTTGGCCTTCTTGATATCCTCACTCAACTGTTAGTCACATGAGAGGCCACAAACTTAAAAGAGCCAGAGTCTAAAATGGCATCATAACAGCTTCAGTAACCCCTGAGCCACAGAGTGGATAAGATGAAAAAACCATGGCAATAAAAAGTAATCTTGGCTCAGAGCAGCACCAAGATCTGTGTGTCAACTTTTTCTTTTTTTCTTTTTTTAATTTGGCAGAAGACAGAAGCAATGTTGACTTCTGTGAAGATAAAAATAGCCTAATATTATTAGGTTCCTTATTTTTTCCCATCTCTTTACTTGGCTATTTTTGGCATGGGTTTGACCCCAGTCTGCTAGTTACGTAGCTGTAGAATTCGCTGCCAATGTCCAGAAGTTGAAAAACATCATTTTTCTCATGGCTTTATTAGGAAAGAAGATATTTTCTTCTGAAGGCCATAAAAGATAACATTCTTTCATCGCTTGTTGAGTCTACTTGGGCAACTCAGTCAACCGTGAGCCAGTCCCTCACAGTCTTGGATGATACATCTAATAATAAATACTGGAAGGCATTCACTAGGCCTACTTTCCTCACCTAGCATCTAAGAGGAAAACCAAAATACATACCTGAGGAAAATTCATAACATAAAACATTGGAAACAATAACTGAAATAAGAGATTAGTAAAGAGTGCTATATAATTATTCCAAATGTATATTTGGGATGGAATTTTTCAAAATTATTCCTTCAAAGTAAATATAACAACAAGATAAAACATAATATAAATATAAGACAATATAACATAAAAGTGAGCAGCTTATAGTTCTTATTCCATGACAATTTCCAAATAATGCAATGATCAGGTATTGTATAATAATGTAATTAATGTGATCTGTTTACACCACAATAAAAGTCAAAGATAGCATGATCACAAAATAAGAAAATTTGAAAAATAAATGAAAACAGGTGATAGGATGAAGTTATGAGGAAGTGAAGAGACTTGATCACTCTTATGAATCAGAGAATTCATTTCACTAACATTTCTACATGTAAAATAATACACCCCATTTTGATTTAAAATGGAAATCCACTCACACACCACGTAGACAAAGATAATCGAAGATGAAGCAAAAGGTTGGATGAGCAAGTAGTGAGTTGACTGCAATCCATTGGGAGGATGAAGCTGGAGGCAACCTGTTGTTTCCTGAAAGCTTGCCCTGCTTGGGCTATTCAGAATCAGTCTGCTGCCTTCCCCTCTCCTCCAATACTTGTTCATGTGGGAACTTGGCATTCCTAAGAACAGCCTTGGTTGGAGAAAGCCGGGGAAGTTTGCATGATGAGTATAATAAGTTTGAGAATCTATTGTTTATTGGAAATGAAGCAAACAATGTGTTCATTTGAAACTTTTTATCAATCTTTTTCTTTCCCTTTAAATTTGCTGATGGAAATATTTGGATGGAGGGGACACTGTGTGTTAGAAAGGCAGGCAGCAAAAGTCCTTGAAATAGTTGTGCTTATTAGTAAAAATCATCATGCCTTTCACAAGTCTTTGAACACTAAATAAGGCACTGAAAGCAAAGGAACAGCCTGTGTGGCTGCAAGTACTTCTTGGGATTTCATGAGCTATTTGGGGATCAGATCCAGATCATCATTGTGCTTATTTTACTCTTCCATTCCGATCCTGTGCATCTCGACGTTGCATTTACTAGAAGGGGAGATATCGCAATGCTGTGCTAGCTATGGGTTGGGGACGAAAGGGGACTGAAGAGGAAGGTGAGGAGCAGGCTTATTGATGCTAAACCTGCTAAGGTGCCATCTTACAGGCCTAAGTTAAACCTAATAACCACACACGGCATTTCAGTTGTTGAAAATCTATTCAATGAAAAATGAGCTTTTAATACTAAAAATAGTTCCTATGTGGGAGCTGAGAGAAGAATTAGTAGAGTGAAGAGAGTGAAAATTTGAAGCCTGGGGTATTTGACAAGATAAATTCCAATAGAAAATGTGAAAGTGGGATAATTTACCAAAGAGTAGAAGCTCTGAGAGGAGAAGCTTAGACTATTCTCTACCTTTCTTTAATTTTGAGAATTCATTTCACTAACGTTTCTACATGTAAAATAATTGAAAAGCCTGACTTTAGAAAATGTAGATACAATCACAACTAGGCCTTGAAGGGTAGAAATATTTACAATGCTTCTGTGAAAAATTTCTTTGCGCTTTAACAAAAAGAAAAGCTGTATATTCTATCAGAACCAAAAAGACAAGACTCAAATCTATTTCCTTCTAAAGTAAACTATTTGCAAGTATTTTGCTGGAGTGAAAAACAGGGCAGAGAAACACATTTAGACTTTCAGGATTATGTTTCTTTTTTCAGGAACATCTCTAACAAGTAATCTGTGTTTGTAGCATGCATAAATTCCTTCAAATCTCCAGGACTTAGAAAAATTCAAGGAACAGCACCAGGTGGAGTCTTGATGATCTGAAGGGTGAGTGAAGGATTCATGGGTGTTTAGCGCCGACTTGCTTAATGCACAAGATACAGTGCAAAGGAGAGAAATAAATCAACCCTAGATGCCTCCTGTTGGAAATCTGCATAGCTAATGTTCTAAAGCAAAGGCAAGTAGATGTGTTTTGCTATACTGAGCCCTGTAACTAGTGTTATCGTAAAGAGCGAGATGAGGAAGGTGTCTATACAATGCTCTCAGGGAGCCTACTTCAGTAGCATGTTTGTTTCATTTTCAGCCCACACGGATACTGAGCTCAGTGTTCTTTGTCTCCAGAGCTGATAACTATTTTTAAGTCCAATTGCTCAGTTTTTCAAAATGATTTACCATATGATAAAATAGAAGAAAAATAACATTTCTTTTTTATATATAAAGCTCAAGATACTTAACTCAGAATTATAGATTAAAATCTTTTCTATAATAATTGGTAATGAATTTAGTTGTATATCCTTGAAAATTAATATGTATTTGGTCATTTTTTTTCATTAGTTGAATGGATTAGGCATTATAGTAAGAACTGGCCATAAAATGTTTAACAAGGTACAGTTTGATCCTTGGGAAACATATACTATATTGTATATAAAATTGATACAAAGAGTAGTTAGTTACAAAATATAATGTATGAGATAAAAGAAAATGCCTAAAGTTAGGAACAACCCTTAATTGGTTTCTACAGTAGGAGAGATAAAGGAAAAAGTCATAAGCTCTGTTAAAATATTTTATTACTGTTCACCCGCAGGCATACCTTCATTTTCTTAACGATTTGTTCTTCTTTCTCAGTTCTAATTCTCTGTTCACAGTCCTCATTCTCTTTAGTTTTGTTAGCACAATTATTCTGGCAACGGTAGGAGATTCTGCAGTTTGCAAACATTGACTGAGAGAAGTAGCCAACATTTAATTTTTGAGATCCCTGGAGCTAATGGTCTCAGGGCTAACAGCATTCATGCTCATTCCTGCAATGACTATCAGGGCTGTGCCTGCCTGGGATTACACTACATGCTCATCCTTGGCATTGTAAGATAGGGACATGTCTGGTGCAATGTGTTCCAAGTACATGTATAAAGAAGTAAGATTAGGCATAGAGAAGAGCTATCTGAAATGGGAGGGTAACTCACGAATACTGAAGAGAGAGAGCTATAAAAGACTCTCATGGAGTACAAAGGTACTATGGGAATAAGAGCACATACTATTAGAGAATGTAAATATGTTCATACTATATATGCTCATATACTTACAAACTAAAGCAGTACAGATAATATTGGTATGTTTTATAGAGCAGAGAAAAACTCTGAAATACCTAATTACATCTCATATTTCCTTTACTTGGAATTATATTTATACTGTTTTCAATGAATTAAGAGGGAAGGAATTGTGTGTAATAAACTTTTTTTTCCTTTTTTAAAAATTTATTTATTTATTTTTATTAGGTATTTTCTTTATATACATTTCAAATGCTATCCCAAAAGTTCCCTATACCCCCCCCCCCCCGCTGCCGCCCTGCTCCCCTACACACCCATTCCCACTTCACTTCTTGGCCCTGGCATTCCACTGTACTGGGGCATATAAAGTTTGCAGTACCAAGGAGCCTTTCTTTCCAGTGATGGCTGACTAGGCTATCTTCTGCTACATATGCAGCTAGAGACACAAGCTCTGGTGGTACTGGTTAGTTCATATTGTTGTTCCACCTATAGGGTTGCAGACCCCTTCAGCTCTTTGGGTGCTTTCTCTAGCTTCTCCATTGGGGGCCCTGTGTTCCATCTTATAGATGACTGTGAACATAATAGCCAGAAGCTGGAAAGAACCCAGATGTCCCTCAACAGAGGAATGGATACAGAAACTGTGGTACATTTACACAATGGAGTACTACTCAGCTATTAAAAACAATGAATTTATAAAATTCTTGGACAAATGGATATATCTGGAGGATATCATCCTTAGTGAGTTAACCCGATCACAAAAGAAGTCATTAGATATGCACTCACTGATAAGTGGAAACTAGCCTAGAAACATAGAACACCCAAGATACAATTTGTAAAACAAAAGAAAGTTAATAAACTTTTAATATGGACACATTCTAGGTTTACATTACTTCAGATTCTTCAGAATACAGCATGATGCTAATAATATGAGTTAGAGTTATGCAAATAACAATTGTTTGAAACAGTTTTTATATTTCTGAACCTCACATTGCAGCACTGTGGAGTACAGACATTTTTAAAAGAAAATTTAAACTGAAATCAGCAAGATGGCAAGAGTGTCGAAGACCCTATGAAAACTTAGAATGGGAGAGTAATTAGAATGGTCCTGTACCATTGTCAATAAAAAGTTGTAAGAAGTCATTTCAACTATTTTTGAAGTGGAAAATGAGAGTCCACAGGTATTATATAAAACAATAATCTTTTAAAAATGCTAAAATCGGTACTCTAAAAACATTTTTTTAGAAATTCAAAACTATTGTAATTTAGGTGATTTGACAGTAGAACAATGTCT
This sequence comes from Mus musculus, assembly GCF_000001635.26. Lineage (NCBI taxonomy): Eukaryota > Metazoa > Chordata > Mammalia > Rodentia > Muridae > Mus > Mus musculus. Next base: position 38,022,521 of record NC_000078.6, read on the forward strand.
TCTAAAACATTTTTATAAGATGCTTTAGTTAAAGGATATAAATAAAAGCCATATTCTCGTTCCGTGAACATTTGCTAAGATTACTTTGGAAGGAAGATTTACAGATTAAGAAATGGTATTGAACCAAAACGAAGCATAATGATCACTTTCTTTGAATTTCTATGAAGTTGGAGTTGTAAGTCCACATGCTTTGAACAACATTTGTTAATGTTGATATATTATGTATCAAAAGCCTTTAAGAAAATAGTTTTTCTGAATAACAAAACAGTCATCTCTACAGACTACTAACTGGAGAGATACATGGACCACCATGGAACATTTGCGTGTAAACTACAGGAGTACTAAATTGTTCTACAAATTACCTTCATAATATGTGGAGAAGTGCATATGAAGCACATATGAATTTTATGTTGAGGTTTTAGTTCTTTTCTGAGGCATCTTATTATATATAAACAAATATTCCAAAATCTTGGGAACTTTAAACCCACAGTATTTCTACTTTCATACATTTTAGTGAAGGGATATCCACCTTTACAGATGTTATAGGACCCTTTACTTAAATCATTCTGCAAAAACATAAAGCATACCTATAGTCAACTACAATTATTTTAACTATGTTTATAAAATAATTTGCAATGTTTTGTCATAATATTTTAATTTCTTCATATTCTTTGAGCCTTCCAGGTAATTTTTCCTGCATCTATAAAGACATGTCAGGATAGTGGGGTTGTCTCATAGGCAAAGATTATAAAAAGTACTTAATTTTTCTCAAAACCTGAAATGCCTTTTCTCACTAGCACTATCTAGAAGTTTCTACTCCCAAGCCTTCTTGGCTTCCAAATATCCTTTCATTATCTAATACTAAAAATGAGTACAAGAAAAATGCTACTAATGATAGGGACATTTAATTGTGTATAAAGGACCTAATGTATAGCGAATACTTTAAATTCATTCATTTGTTTAATTTTAGTATATACTTTTGAAGCCAGTAGCATAATTATCACAAATAACTGAAAACTCACCTTCAAATATCACCAAAGCAGAAAAGAAAAACTCTATATATATTTTTTAATTTTATTTATTTATTTATTTATATTTATTAGGTATTTTCTTCATTTACATCTCCAGTGCTTTCCCAAAAGTCCCCCATACCCTCCCACCCCACTTCCCTACCCACCCACTCCCACTTCTTGGCCCTGGCGTTCCCCTATACTGAGGCATATAAAGTTTGCAAGACCAATGGATCTCTCTTTCCAATGATGGCCGACTAGGCCATCTTTTGATACATATACAGCTAGAGACACGAGCTCTGGGGGGTACTGGTTAGTTCATAATGTTGTTCCGCCTGTAGGGTTGCAGATCCCTTTAGCTCCTTGGATACTTTCTCTAGCTCCTCCATCGGGGGCCCTGTGATCAATGAAAGCTAACTGTGAGCATTTACTTATGTGTTTGCTAGGCCCCGGCATAGTCTCACAAGAGACAGCTATATCAGGGTCCTTTCAGCAAAATCTTGCTAGTGTATGCAATGGTGTCAGCATTTGGAGGCTGATTATGGGATGGATCCCCGGATATGAAAATCTCTAGATGGCCCATCCTTTCGTTTCACCTCCAAACTTTGTCTTTGTAACTCCGTCCATGGGTGTTTTGTTCCCAATTCTATGGGACAAAGTGAAACTTATAGAGGAGAAAGTGGGGAAAAGCCTCGAAGACATGGGCACAGGGGAAAAATTCCTGAAAAGAACAGCAATGGCTTGTGCTATAAGATGGAGAATCAACAAATGGGACCTCATAAAATTGCAAAGCTTCTGTAATGCAAAAGACACTGTCAATAAGACAAAAAGACCACCAACAGATTGGGAAAGGATCTTTACCTATCCTAAATCAGATAGGGGACTAATATCCAATATATATAAAGAGCTCAAGAAGCTGAACTCCAGAAATTCAAATAACCCCATTAAAAAATGGGGTAGAGAGCTAAACAAAGAATTCTCAACTGAGGAATACCAAAGGGCTGAGAAGCACTTGAAAAAAATGTTCAACATCCTTAATCATCAGGGAAATGCAAATCAAAACAACCATGAGATTCCACCTCACACCAGTCAGGATGGCTAAGATCAAAAATTCAGGTGACAGCAGATGCTGGCGAGGATGTGGAGAAAGAGGAACACTCCTCCATTGTTGGTGGGATTGCAAGCTTGCACAACCACTCTGGAAATCAGTCTGGCGGTTCCTCAGAAAATTGGACATAATACTAAGGGAGGATCCAGCAATACCTCTCCTGGGCATATATCCAGAAGATGTTCCAACCGGTAAGAAGGACACATGCTCCACTATGTTCATAGCAGCCTTATTTATAATAGCCAGAAGCTGGAAAGAACCCTAATGCCCCTCAACAGAGGAATGGATACAGAAAATGTGGTACATTTACACAATGGAGTACTACTCAGCTATTAAAGAGAATGAATTTATGAAATTCCTAGGCAAATGGATGTACCTGGAGGGCATCATCTTGAGTGAGGTAACCCAATCACAAAAGAACTCACATGATATGCACTCACTGATAAGTGGATAATAGCCCAGATACTTGGAATACCCAAGATATAAGATACAATTTGAGAAACTCATGAAACTCAAGAAGCAAAACTTTATAATTTACATTTAAGGTTGTTTGAAACTGTCGAGGCTTGACCAACAAAATTTCAGTTTTCTTGGACTGAAATTTTAAGGAAGCTTCCTGACCTCATCCTTCAACAGAGTAGGGTTTGAGCTGTGGGAGTAACCGTGTCTTCAGTAACAACACAAGAATGTTGCCAGGCATCTATTTTCTCTACATCTAACTTCAATTCCACATGTTTTTGTTAGGTTGTATTTATCTCTTGTTGTATTTTGAAAACTCTGTCTCCACGGAGTCCCTCCCCCTTAGATCTTGGGAAAGCCTGCAGAAGAGGAGGAGAAAAGGTTGTAAGAGTCAGAGGGCATGGAAAACACCAGATGAGCCTGGCCCACTGAATCAACTGAACGGGTCTCTCGGGGTTCATAGGGCTCAGAGAGACTGGAACAGCAAGCTTGGGGCCTACCTGGGTTGGCACCAGGTCCTGGTATTATGGCTGTTAGGTTGATGCTTCCACGATATTCTTAAGAGTTGGAACAGAATACGTATACCTCTAACTCTTGCCTGTTCTTTGGATTCCTTCCCTCCTATTAGATTGCCTTGTCCACCGTCCTCAGTATGAAGGGTTTTGCCTTTTCATACTTTATCTTGATTTGTTTTGTCAGGTTCTTGTCTTTTGGAGGACTGGTTTTGTTTGTTTGTTTGTTTGTTTAGTTTATTTTTGTCTTGTTAGAGAAAAAGACGAAGGCAGATCTGGGAGAGAGGCAACTTGAGGGAACAAATGGTATTATTTAGGGTTTTAGGATTGAGAGTCCTGGGTTTGATGACTTACATGGTTCATAAACACCAATCAGTTGTTTAGTCTCTGATGTCCCATGTTTTCTACCACTAGATTATGAACAATATAAACCCCAAAAGACAATGAAGATATGTGAGATACTGGTCTAATTCTCTGTTGAGCATCTTATACATAGGAGGCAAAATAGTTGTGAGCTATCTTTCACCACTACATGTTATTATTTTAATTAATATTGTCTAAAGATAAACATTTTCTAGTTTTCCATCCTCCTATCTAATTAGTAGATTCAAATGAAGTTTGTTTCTTGAAATATGTCAATGAATGACACTGCTTTGAGAATTTGAAAATAAACATTAGAATTCACTAATTTCATTATTAAGTCTAAATGTATTCAGAGAAAAATTATAGCAATTATATTATGAGGAAAGAATACAGGTATTGAATTTTGAGTTATAGCATAGTTGCTATTCTTCTGTTGGGTCTAATTCATCTTTTTTATGTTAGATTCCCAAGATTTTATAAAGCACCATGAGCAATGAACGCTATCTACAGTTTTTAATCAAGGCACTAGAACACCATTGTGCTGGAAAGCCTTAGAAGGGTAACTTGTGGCAAGATTGCTGTTATTTGGATTGAGGGATTACTGTGGCTGCGATGAGCTTCACAGCTTCCAAATTCCTATTTTTAGTCACCATTAGAACATGTTGTTCATGGAAGGCAAGGCAGGTGATCAGTTGGCCTGAAACAAGGTATACAAATATAAAATAATCAATCATATTTCTGTCAAGGTTAGCTTACATTTGTAAGATAATCTATTTCCAGAACAGGAAAAGGAATCCTGCTTCCAAATTCACTATTTACGGATTATGATATAAAAAAATTGTTGCAATCAGATGGCAATCAAGTTATTAAGGCAATGCATGCAACTACTATTTCTATGTTTCCTGCTTGGAGCTGTTATAACCAGTTTATAACACCTATTTCCAACACCCCCCCCCTTTGAAAATATAACCCTAACTACTGTTCAGGAAATCTGACTTCTTCCTGCTTGGTGGGGTTATCAGATGTGGCAGCGGAATGTTACTACGGTGGATTTATCTAGCATATTCAAAAAATGCAATGCTAGTTCTCCGTGTATTACAGCCTGATTTTGAGAAAGCAAGTCTTTGATTGGTATCTGAATATATATATGAGTGACAAGAGTAAAGCAAGAGTTATTAGCATTAAAAGCTTAGGGTAGGAGGCAAGAGATGTCAGAGGATATTGTAAAATGTACAAATTGAAGTCCAGTAGAGTCCCTTTAGGCTCAGAAAGCACCCATTTACTGGGTTCTTCTGATTGGAAAGCTGGTTTTTACAGTTTTTAAAGCTAAACTTGAGAGTGAAGAGTCTGAGATTCAATTCCAGACACTTAGACGACTGTTACAGTAGTGAAAGGAAGGTCCAACTAAGAGATAGTTGTAATTTCTCAAGCCAAAATAATGAATCTGCCTCTGGGAAGATACATGGCATTGTCAACTCACTTAAAAAACTAGTTTTTTGATACTTTTTCACAATGCATTTTGGTAACGTTCATACCCGTCCTACATCCTTACAAATCCACTCTCCTTTTGCTACCAGTCTAACTTCTTTTTATTTTTTTTAAGTCTGTGAAATTTGATTTATGTTGCATAGACTATTGACTCTGTGGACTCCCACTGCAATATGGTCAACATACCAGGGGTGCATATACTTAGAGAAAAATGGCTCTCTTATCTCATAAGTCATCACTGTTCCATAGCGTCTCAGCTAGGGGTCGGGGAAGTCATGTGCATGTTGTCACAGTTTTGAGTTCATATGTAAAGTTGTTCTGAGTGTCTACAAAAGCACTGTTTGCTTGCTTGTCGTCATTCACAATCTCTAGCCCCCACAGTCTTTCCAAACCTTCTTCCACAAAGGATCGCAGAATTTTAGGATAAAGAAATTTTTAGAGTCGAGACTTCTTCAATCTGTTATTTTCTCTACTTTGAACCGTTATAAATTTTATTAATTGTCTTCTATTGCCTAAAAAATCTCCTCTGGTGCACTAATCTATGGATATAAGTCTAAATTGTTAGCAATCAGTATAACATTGTGACCATTTTGCAGAATAATAGTAGATACCGCCCTAGTATCTACTAATTGTCTAGTCATAGGTTCTAGGACCCAGTAATAGTGTCAGGTAAAATTATCTTCTGTTGACCTGCATTTAAGTTCAGTCAGAAAGTGATGGTCTACTCCCATGATATTCACTATTGCACCAGTCGGCATGGGTTGCCAGGCTAGTCTTTAATGTAGCTTTCAGGGTTCAAAGTGGGGTGATACTGGTGATATACTCTTTCATCTGTATGTATGCATAGAACCCTCCAGCTCTGCAGACACTAGCCAGCACTGATGAAGCTTCTGGGTGAGTTCAAGCTTGATTTTGCCATGTTCAGTGACTCAATATGTGGTGGTTCCATGCTATCTTACCATCAGGTTCTGTATAAAAATCAAGAGCATTGGCACCCATATGTAATATCTGTAAGTCTATAGAACCTCCTTGTCCAATACTCCCAAAAAGTAACCTAATCCTGAAACAGGACCTTTTACATGTTAGTCCATTATATCTGTAGGGGCATTGTCACGCCTTAGAGGTAACTCCATTTAAATTCATTTTAACATATGTATAAGTATACACTTAGGAATCTATTCAATTAGTAGGTTTCCTTAATACTTTCTTTTTTATTTTAAAAACATTTTTATTGGTAATTTTATTTATTTTCATTTCAAATGTTACTATCCCATCCCTTCTCCCTTCCCCTGCTTCTATAAGGGTGCTACCCAACCCACCCACCCACACACTCCTGTCTCACCACTGTAGGATTTCTCTAAGGTGGGACATCCAGCTTCCACAGGACCAAGGACCTCCATTCCCACTGATGTCAGATACAGCCATCTTTTAATACATAAACAGGTGGAGCCATGGGTCCTCCATGTGAACTTTTTGGTTGGTGGTTTAGTTACTGGGAGGTTTTTTTTTTTTTTTTTTTGGTGGGGGTCTGGTTAGTTGATGTTGTTACTCTAACTATGAAGTTACAAACCCCTTCAGATTCTTCAGTCCTTCCCCTACTCCTCCTTTGGAGTCCCCATGCTCAGTCTGATTGTTGGCTGTGAGCATCAGCATCTGTATTGGTCAGGCTCAGGCAGAGTCTCTCAGGTTACAGCTACACCAGGCTCCTGTCAGCAAGTGCTTCTTGGCATCAGCAACAGTGTCAGGATTTGATGGCTGCAGATGGGATAGATATTTAGGTGACACAGTCTCTGGATAGCTTTTCCTTCATTCTCTGCTCCATTCTTTGTCCCTGCATTTCCTTTAGAGGAGAACAATTCTGCGTTAGTATTTTTGAGATGGGTGGGTAGCCTCAAACCTCGACTGGGGACAGTGCCTATCTTTCAAGGAGGTCTATAGTGTTAATTACCCATCCAAATATTCTATCCTCTACCTAAACCTTCTATCTACTAACCCACTTTCCATCTTCCCCTGAACACTAATGCATTCTATCTCTTTTACCTTGAAAATACTTCCCCATTATACCTTAACAATTTTATTTCTCTATGTGCTCTAAATGAAATGCAGATATCTGAAAATTCACAGCTAACATCTACAAATGAAAGAAAACATGATGTTTGCCTTAATGAGTCTGCATTATTTCACTCAGAAAGATTGCTTCCAACTGCAACCATTTACCGGTGCATTTCTCACTTTTTGTTCCTATCTGAAGAACAATCCATTTTGTAAATTTTCTATGTTGCATGATCCATTCATTAATTGATAGACATTTAATTTTTTTCCATTCTCTGGTGATAATGAATAGAGTCAGGATGAACATAGATGAATAGGTATCTATAAAGTCCTGTTAATATGTGTCCAGTAGAGCTATATCATTCAATCAGGCAGTAGGTCTTTATTAAGATTTTCAGAAAACCCGCATCCTGATTGCCATGGTGTTTTCAGTTCTTTGTTTGCTTGTTTTGTTTCTTTGGTGTGTGAGTGTATTTGGTTTGCATGTTTGTTTACACTCTAGCCAGTAGTGACTCAGTCTTCCCCTTTACTCACATCTATGCCAAGAATTGCCATCACTTTTGTTTTGTTTGTTTGTTTGTTTGTTTGTTTGTTTTGTTCTTTAGTTTTGGGATTTTGTTGTTGTCCTTTGTTGTCATTGGCCATTCTTAGACAAAAATCCTATACAGCTTTGATTTAGATTTCCTTGATGGCTAAGGATGTTTAACATTTAAAAAATAGTTTTCCTTCCTTCTTCCCCTCCTTCCCTCCCTCCCTTCCCTTCCGCTATTTCCTCCCTTCCCTTCCTTCCTCCCCTCCCTTCCCTCCCTCTTTCCTTCCCTCCTTCCCTTCCCCTCTTTCCTCCCCTAATTATTTTTTCCATTTTTATTAGGTATTTAGCTCATTTACATTTCCAATGCTATACCAAAAGTCCCCCATACCCACCCACCCCCACTCCCCTACCCACCCACTCCCCCTTTTTGGCCCTGGCGTTCCCCTGTACTGGGGCATATAAAGTTTGCAAGTCCAATGGGCCTCTCTTTCCAGTGATGGCCGACTAGGCCATCTTTTGATACATATGCAGCTAGAGTCAAGAGCTCCGGGGTACTGGTTAGTTCATAATGTTGTTCCACCTATAGGGTTGCAGATCCCTTTAGCTCCTTGGCTACTTTCTCTAGCTCCTCCATTGGGAGCCCTGTGATCCATCCATTAGCTGACTGTGAGCATCCACTTCTGTGTTTGCTAGGCCCCGGCATAGTCTCACAAGAGACAGCTACATCTGGGTCCTTTCAATAAAATCTTGCTAGTGTATGCAATGGTGTCAGCGTTTGGATGCTGATTATGGGGTGGATCCCTGGATATGGCAGGCTCTACATGGTCCATCCTTTCATCTCAGCTCCAAACTTTGTCTCTGTAACTCCTTCCATGGGTGTTTTGTTCCCAGTTCTAAGGAGGGGCATAGTGTCCATACTTCAGTCTTCATTCTTCTTGAGTTTCATGTGTTTAGCAAATTGTATCTTATATCTTGGGTATCCTAGGTTTTGGGCTAATATCCACTTATCAGTGAGTACATATTGTGTGAGTTCCTTTTATCTGTATGATAAAAACTTCAAATCTCTGAAGAAAGAAATTAAAGAAGATCTCAGAAGATGGAAAGATCTCCCATGCTCATGGATTGGCAGGATCAACATTGTAAAAATGGCTATCTTGCCAAAAGCAATCTACAGATTCAATTCACTCCCCATCAAAATTCCAACTCAATTCTTCAACGAATTAGAAGGAGCAATTTGCAAATTCATCTGGAATAACAAAAAACCTAGGATAGCAAAAACTCTTCTCAAGGATAAAAGAACCTCTGTTGGAATCACCATGCCTGACCTAAAGCTTTACTACAGAGCAATTGTGATTAAAAACTGCATGGTAGTGGTATAGAGACAGACAAGTAGACCAATGGAATAGAATTGAAGACCCAGAAATGAACCCACACACCTATGGTCACTTGATCTTCGACAAGGGAGCTAAAACCGTCCAGTGGAAGAAAGACAGCATTTTCAACAATTGGTGCTGGCACAACTGGTTGTTATCGTGTAGAAGAATGCGAATTGATCCATACTTATCGCCTTGTACTAAGGTCAAATCTAAGTGGATCAAGGAACTTCACATAAAACCAGAGACAATGAAACTTAAAGAGGAGAAAGTGGGGAAAGGCCTTGAAGATATGGGCACAGGGGATAAATTCCTGAACAGAACAGCAATGGCTTGTACTGTAAGATCGAGAATTGACAAATGGGACCTAATGAAACTCCAAAGTTTCTGCAAGGCAAAAGACACCGTCAGTAAGACAAAAAGACCACCAACAGATTGGGAAAGGATCTTTACCTATCCTAAATCAGATAGGGGACTAATATCCAACATATATAAAGAACTCAAGAAGGTGGACTTCAGAAAATCAAATAACCCCATTAAAAAATGGGGCTCAGAACTGAACAAAGAATTCTCACCTGAGGAATACTGAATGGCAGAGAAGCACCTGAAAAAATGTTCAACATCCTTAATCATCAGGGAAATGCAAATCAAAACAACCCTGAGATTCCACCTCACACCAGTCAGAATGGCTAAAATCAAAAATTCAGGTGACAGCAGATGCTGGTGAGGATGTGGAGAAAGAGGAACACTCCTCCATTGTTGGTGGGATTGCAGGCTTGTACAACCACTCTGGAAATCAGTCTGGTTGTTCCTCAGAAAATTGGACATAGTACTACCGGAGGATCCAGCAATACCTCTCCTGGGCATATATCCAGAAGATGCCCCAACTGGTAAGAAGGACACATGCTCCACTATGTTCATAGCAGCCTTATTTATAATAGCCAGAAGCAGGAAAGAACCCAGATGCCCCTCAACAGAGGAATGGATACAGAAAATGTGGTACATCTACACAATGGAGTACTACTCAGCTATTAAAAAGAATGAATTTATGAAATTCCTAGCCAAATGGATGTACCTGGAGGGCATCATCCTGAGTGAGGTAACACATTCCCCTAATTATTTTTAATTAATTCTTTTTTTATTTAGATTTCAAATGTTATCCACTTTCCTAGGTTCCCCTCTGATAACCACCTATCCCCCTGACACCCGCTACCCATCCTACCCATTGCTGTTTCCTGGTACTGGTATTCCCATACACTGGGGTGTTGAGCCTTCCCATGACCAAGAGCCTCTTCTCCTATTGACGACCGATAAGGCCATCCTCTGTTGCATATGCAGCTGGAGGCATGGGTCCCTCCATTTGTACTCCTTGGTTGGTAGTTAACTTCCTGAGAGCTGTAGGGATACTGGTTGATTCATATTGTTGTTCCTCCTGTTGGGGTAAAAAACCCTTCAGCTCCTTTAGTCCTTTCTCTAGCTCATCCACTGGAGACCCTGTGCTCAATACAAAGGTTGTCTGAGAGGATCCACCTCTAAATTTGTCAGGCACTGGTAGAGCCTCTCTGGAGAGAGCTATATCAGGCTCTTGTCAGCAAGTACTCTTGGCATCTACAATAGTGTCTGAGATTGGTGACTGCATATGGGATGGATCCCCAGAAGGGATAGTCTCTGGGTGGGCTTTCCTTCAGTTTCTACTCCATACTTTGTCTCTGTAACTCCTTCCATGGTTATTTTGTTCCCCCTTCTAAGAAGAACCAAAGTATCCACACTTTTGTCTTCCTTCTTCTTGAGCTTCATGTGGTCTATGACTTTTATCTTGGGTATTCAGAGCTTTTTTCTGGGCTAATATCCACTTCTAAGTGAGTGCATATCATGTTTTTTTTGTTTTGTTTTGTTTTTTGTTTTTTGTTTTTTTTTGTGATTGGATTACCTCACTCAGGATAATATTTTCTAGTTACATCTATTTGCCTAAAATTTCATGAATTCATCATTTTTAGTAGCTGAGTAATACTCCATTGTGTAAATGTAACACATTTTCTGTATCCATTCCTCTGTTGAGGGACATCTGGGTTCTTTCCAGCTTCTGGCTATTATAAATAAGGCTGCTGTGAACATAGTGGACCATGTGTCCTTATTATATGTTGAAGCATCTTCTGAGTATATGCCCAGGAGTGGTATTGCTGGGAACTCATTTTCTGAGGAACAGCCAAACTGATTTCCAGAATGTTTGTACCAGCTTGCCAATTCCACCAGCAATGGAGGAGTTTTTGATCTTAGACTAATGTGAGGTGTTATCTTAGGGTTGATTTGATTTGTATTTCTCTGATGACTAAGAATGTTGAACATTTCTTTAGGTGCTTTCCAGCCATTCAGTCTTCCTCAGTTGAGAATTTTTTTGTTTAGCTCTGTACCCAATTTTTTAATAGTGTTATTTGGTTCTCTGGAGTCTAACTTTTTGAGTTCTTTGTATATATTGGATATTAGCCCTCTATTGGATGTAGTATTAACAAAGATCTCTTCCCAATCTGTTGGTTGCTGTTTGTCCTATTGGCAGTGTCCTTTGCCTTATAGAAGAAGTATTGTAGTTTTATAAGGTCCCACTTGTCAATTATTGGTCTTACAGCATAAGACATTGGTTTTCTGTTCAGGAAACTTTCCCTGTGCCCTTCTGCTGGAGGCTCTTCCCACTTTATCTTCTAATATTTTCAGTGTTTCTACTTTTATGTGGAGGTCTCTACTTGGACTTGAGCTTTGTACAGGAAATAAGAATGGATCAGGTTAACACATTTTATTTCTAGGGCTCATTTTTAAAAATTTTACTATTTTTTTAAATTAAACATTCCATCAGTTTATATCTCAGATGATATTCCACTTCCCTGTTAGCCCTCTACAAATCCCCCTTCTCACAAGCCCTTTTGCCTGTATGAGGGTTCTCTCTCACCAACCCACACTCTCTGTCCTCACTCTTCCAGCATTCTAGCCAGGACCAAAGGTCTCCCCTCTCATTGCTGTCAGGCAAGGCCATCCTCTGCTATGTATATCTCTGGAGTCATGGATCCTTCGAGGTACACTCCTTGCTTAGTGATATAGTCTTTGGGAGAACTGAGTGGCCAGGCCAGCCTATGTTGTTCTTCCTATGGGGTTGAAATCCCCTCCGCTCTACAAGTCCTTCTGCCAACTCCCCCACCAGGTATCCCAAGCTCAGACTAAAAGTTGCCTCATTTTCAAATTGGCTTTTTTTTCTTGATATTTAGCCTTTTTTTTTTTTTTTGCTCTTTCTATAGCATATATTCTAGCCATATCTAAGCTGTATGTTTGATAAATTCTGTTGAAAAGGAAGCCTGCTAAATAGGGAATGATAAAATAAAAGCAAAGTATTTTGTATTTGCAAATTTTATTATCTAGTAGGCACATATTGTTATTTAGAAATCAATATGCATAGTGACTCTGACCAGTAATTCTCTAGTTATCAGAGATGGAGGATGGGAAGGCAGGGTTGTGTTAAGAGAGAATTAAGATGTAAGAACAAGTCACATTGGGAAAGGGAATTAACATATTCCTGTTCAAATAATTGTTTTCATACTGTCACATATCCTTCACGTATTCTGTCATAAGCAATTCAAGAATAAAAATCATATGTACACACACACACACACACACACACACACACACACACACACACACACATACACACACACATCTACAGATTCTATTCTGTTTTACTGTTGTTTCTTTGATTTTGTTTTTTTTTTCCTGCTTCTATAGAGTAACAAATAAATGAAGAGATCAGAACCCTTGTTAAAAAAAAAGCCTAGAGTTTAATCTCTGTACTGCTAATTTTTTAAATACTGCTTGCCATTCTCTACTTTTGCTGGTATAAATTCTACTAGGAAAGGCAAAGAAAAAAAAGAGAAGAAGAAGAACATGTGTGATCTCAGTCTTCAAACAACTTATAAAGATAAGTTACCCATAGAAATAATTTAATAACTACATGAACATTCCAAAACAGTAGTTCACTTTTTAAGGGCACTATACAAATACTTAATGAGGACAATGTAAAATTTGAGAAATTGAGGCTCTATTCACAGCAGCTTTTTCTCACTATGTGTCTGCATTTTCAAGGTATGGAATCACTTTTCTCAGCTTGTCACTTCCCTTTTGAGCTTCCACTATTCCCCAAAATGTTCAGTGCTCTAAATGAATATCTCTTGTCTCCCTGGCTAATATCTCGTACCCTGTCCCGCACACTCCAAAATCTAACATTAATTACTTCTTGGCATGACCTTTATCATCTTTTCCTAATATTTGTTCATCATTTATCTTCATAATAAAGCAAATAGCTCTGTGTCCAACATGTTCTTCCCTAATACTGAAAGGACAGACAAGGAAATGAAACCATATTCTTGAATCAGCAATTCTATTAATTGACTAGGAGATACATCCAAAAACTTGTGGCAATCTCTCATAGAGGTGTTTGCTTTATTTTGTTTCCTCAAGAAGGGAGCAACCTATTAAATCTACTAATAGTGTCATCTTAATTCTATTTAACTCAATTATTAAATCATTCAGATTTACATAATCTTTAAGGTCCTTTCACTATGCCAAGTATTTGATAAGGATTAGGGATTAAAGATAAACAAACACTGTTCTTTAAGAATGAATAAATAATTAAAGGGAGGGATACAATTTCCTGATTTAATTATTCATGTTCATCATACAAACAAGAACCAAACAGAGTAAAGACCCACAGAGAAACAAAGAGCCAACTTCTTTGTTCAAAATGCTTGCAAAGATTTGGTTTGATAAAGATACACTCTTGGTATATAGTATACAACACTAAAAACATCACTTATAAGAATGCTGGTTATAGCAAAGTACATTACTTTTTCCAAGTGGAATAATAAGGTTAAACTATGATGTGCCCATTCCATTTTCCAGAGAAAATTCGAGTCTCTGGATAGTTTCTATTGAAATTGGAGAGTAAGCATGATTGGACACTAAAGCAAAGGAAACAAATCTCAGAAAAATATGTTTGTTTAGGAAATGATGGTTATAGCAAAAAAATAGCTATAATCAATGTGTCTTGCACAGGCAAGGTTGATGTGGTGGCAGCATCGGAAAGGTTCACAGATGGTGTGACAGATCATCTATGGCAGTGTATTTCTATAAGCCAGTGTTTTCAATGAGGGAAGCTTAAAGATCAGAGTGCACCTAATGTTGCCAGGCTGGATATTAAATTGTAGGATACCCAGGGCTAGAAAAGTCCCAAACCAATCCATTAGGATACTTCACATCTTTATATTCTAGCTCAGTGTCAGAAAAGACCACCTTTTTTTTTTTTTTTTTTTTTTTTTTTTTTGACACTTCATATCACTTTCTTACCTTTCCTGGCCCTTCTTTTAGCTACAGAAACTAAAAAACAAGAGTAATGATAGTGATATTAGGAACTGAGAATTAAACTATTTTTTGAGATCCATAGACCATACATAGTTGTCTGGAACTGACAGGCCCAGATAAGCTTTTAATGGAATAGTTACAAATTGTCATTTTCAGAATGGAGACAGCAAAAATGTGAATATCCCTGTGTATGTTTGAAGCATATTTCTCATCTTTTATATCAAGGACTCAATACCATCTTATGAAGGAGAAATGGATTAAATGTTTAGTTCTGGGGTTTCTGGTGCGCCTGGTTTTGACTTCACATCATTATTGTTTAAATATTTTGACCATGTAGGTTTAACTATGTTAATAATAAGTGATTATGATTGTTACTTTCATAATTAGAAAGAGGATAACACTGAAAGAGAGTAGTCATGGCTCATAAAGAGCAATGGAAATCCTTCCAACATTTGGCTTCTGCTCATTTAAACAGCTGGGATCAGAATAAACACAGAGATTTCCATTTTTCTATTAAGCAAGCACTATTTTACTTAAAAGTCACAGAGAATTAATGACTATATGTAATTCAAAATTATCTACCTAAGTAGAAAAATTAAAAGTTAATTGCTTCTATTGGCTATAAACAAGAAATATAAAGCCAATTTATTCTTAGCTCTCTGAACATTTTCTTATTAATAGCTTTGCATGAGACCATGATTAACTTATTCCCCTTTGTTGCATTAAAAAAAGAAAGGAAGTGTAATAGAGGTCCTATTTGCCAAGGAATCTGGAATAATCGGTAGCAGAAAATTAATACTTATTTTCCTTTTATGTGTGCCTACGAAATGAGATTTAACTCATAAGCCACCTAGCTTTCTCATCTATAAATAGTCTAATGAAATTTCTGTAGCAAAAAATGTGAACATTCTATACAAAAAGTTGTTATGTGATAACGCTTTAGGAAAAATAAGAAAATAATTTTCAGTGTTCTATGGTTTTAGTGTTTTAAAGTTGAATTACAATTATATTGTTCCCCTTTTCTTCCCCCTCCATCATTTTCCTCTAAATGAATATGCTACCTAACCCTCTCTCTCAAATCAAGCATCTTTTCTTTTTTTTTCCATTTTTTATTAGGTATTTAGCTCATTTACATTTCCAATGCTATACCAAAAGTCCCCCATACCCACCCACCCCCACTTCCCGACCCACCCACTCCCCCTTTTTGGCCCTGGCGTTCCCCTGTACTGGGGCATATAAAGTTTGCGTGACCAATGGGCATCTCTTTCCAGTGATGGCCGACTAGGCCATCTTTTGATACCTATGCAGCTAGAGTCAAGAGCTCCGGGATACTGGTTAGTTCATTATGTTGTTCCGCCTATAGGGTTGCAGATCCCTTTAGCTCCTTGGGTACTTTCTCTAGCTCCTCCATTGGGAGCCCTGTGATCCATCCATTAGCTGACTGTGAGCATCCACTTCTGTGTTTGCTAGGCCCCGGCATAGTCTCACAAGAGACAGCTACATCTGGGTCCTTTCAATAAAATCTTGCTAGTATATGCAATGGTGTCAGCGTTTGGATGCTGATTATGGGGTGGATCCCTGGATATGGCAGGCTCTACATGGTCCATCCTTTCATCTCAGCTCCAAACTTTGTCTCTGTAACTCCTTCCCAAGGTGTTTTGTTCCACTTGTAAGGAGGGGCATAGTGTCCACACTTCAGTCTTCATTTTTCTTGAGTTTCATGTGTTTAGGAAATTGTATCTTATATCTTGGGTATCCTAGGTTTTGGGCTAATATCCACTTATCAGTGAGTACATATTGTGTGAGTTCCTTTGTGAATGTGTTACCTCACTCAGGATGATGCCCTCCAGGTCCATCCATTTGGCTAGGAATTTCATAAATTCATTCTTTTTAATAGCTGAGTAGTACTCCATTGTGTAGATGTACCACATTTTCTGTATCCATTCCTCTGTTGAGGGGCATCTGGGTTCTTTCTAGCTTCTGGCTATTATAAATAAGGCTGCTATGAACATAGTGGAGCATGTGTCCTTCTTACCAGTTGGAGCATCTTCTGGATATATGCCCAGGAGAGGTATTGCTGGATCCTCCGGTAGTACTATGTCCAATTTTCTGAGGAACCGCCAGACTGATTTCCAGAGTGGTTGTACAAGCCTGCAATCCCACCAACAATGGAGGAGTGTTCCTCTTTCTCCACATCCTCGCCAGCATCTGCTGTCACCTGAATTTTTGATCTTAGCCATTCTGACTGGTGTGAGGTGGAATCTCAGGGTTGTTGTGATTTGCATTTCCCTGATGATTAAGGATGTTGAACATTTTTTCAGGTGCTTCTCTGCCATTCGGTATTCCTCAGGTGAGAATTCGTTTTTCAGTTCTGAGCCCCATTTTTTAATGGGGTTATTTGATTTTTTGAAGTCCACCTTCTTGAGTTCTTTATATATGTTGGATATTAGTCCCCTATCTGATTTAGGATAGGTAAAGATCCTTTCCCAATCTGTTGGTGGTCTTTTTGTCTTATTGACGGTGTCTTTTGCCTTGCAGAAACTTTGGAGTTTCATTAGGTCCCATTTGTCAATTCTCGATCTTACAGCACAAGCCATTGCTGTTCTGTTCAGGAATTTTTCCCCTGTGCCCATATCTTCAAGGCTTTTCCCCACTTTCTCCTCTATAAGTTTCAGTGTCTCTGGTTTTATGTGAAGTTCCTTGATCCACTTAGATTTGACCTTAGTACAAAGAGATAAGTATGGATAGATTCGCATTCTTCTACATGTTAACAACCAGTTGTGCCAGCACCAACTGTTGAAAATGCTGTCTTTCTTCCACTGGATGGTTTTAGCTCCCTTGTCGAAGATCAAGTGACCATAGGTGTGTGGGTTCATTTCTGGATCTTCAATTCTATTCCATTGGTCTACTGGTCTGTCTCTATACCAGTACCATGCAGTTTTTAATCACAATTGCTCTGTAGTAAAGCTTTAGATTAGGCATGGTGATTCCACCAGAGGTTCTTTTATCCTTGAGAAGACTTTTTGCTATCCTAGGTTTTTTGTTATTCCAGATGAATTTGCAAATTGCTCCTTCTAATTCGTTGAAGAATTGAGTTGGAATTTTGATGGGGAGTGCATTGAATCTGTAGATTTCTTTTGGCAAGATAGCCATTTTTACAATGTTGATCCTGCCAATCCATGAGCATGGGAGATCTTTCCATCTTCTGAGATCTTCTTTAATTTCTTTCTTCAGAGATTTGAAGTTTTTATCATATAGATCTTTCACTTCCTTAGTTAGAGTCACGCCAAGATATTTTATATTATTTGTGACTATTGAGAAGGGTGTTGTTTCCCTAATTTCTTTCTCAGCCTGTTTATTCTTTGTATAGAGAAAGGCCATTGACTTGTTTGAGTTTATTTTATATCCAGCTACTTCACCGAAGCTGTTTATCAGGTTTAGGAGTTTTCTGGTAGAATTTTTAGGGTCACTTATATATACTATCATATCATCTGCAAAAAGTGATATTTTGACTTCCTCTTTTCCAATTTGTATCCCCTTGATCTCCTTTTGTTGTCGAATTGCTCTTGCTAATACTTCAAGTACTATGTTGAAAAGGTAGGGAGAAAGTGGGCAACCTTGTCTAGTCACTGATTTTAGTGGGATTGCTTCCAGCTTCTCTCCATTTACTTTGATGTTGGCTACTGGTTTGCTGTAGATTGCTTTTATCATGTTTAGGTATGGGCCTTGAATTCCTGATCTTTCCAAGACTTTTATCATGAATAGGTGTTGGATCTTGTCAAATGCTTTTTCTGCATCTAACGAGATGATCATGTGGTTTTTGTCTTTGAGTTTGTTTATATAATGGATTACATTGATGGATTTTCGTATATTAAACCATCCCTGCATCCCTGGAATAAAACCTACTTGGTCAGGATGGATGATTGCTTTAATGTGTTCTTGGATTCGGTTAGCGAGAATTTTATTGAGGATTTTTGCATCGATATTCATAAGAGAAATTGGTCTGAAGTTCTCTATCTTTGTTGGGTCTTTCTGTGGTTTAGGTATCAGAGTAATAGTGGCTTCATAAAATGAGTTCGGTAGAGTACCTTCTACTTCTATTTTGTGAAATAGTTTGTGCAGAACTGGAATTAGATCTTCTTTGAAGGTCTGATAGAACTCTGCACTAAACCCATCTGGTCCTGGGCTTTTTTTGGTTGGGAGACTATTGATGACTGCTTCTATTTCTTTAGGGGAAATGGGACTGTTTAGATGGTCAACTTGATCCTGATTCAACTTTGGTACCTGGTATCTGTCCAGAAATTTGTCCATTTCGTCCAGGTTTTCCAGTTTTGTTGAGTATAGCCTTTTGTAGAAGGATCTGATGGTGTTTTGGATTTCTTCAGGATCTGTTGTTATGTCTCCCTTTTCATTTCTGATTTTGTTAATTAGGATTTTGTCCCTGTGCCCTTTAGTGAGTCTAGCTAAGGGTTTATCTATCTTGTTGATTTTTTCAAAGAACCAACTCCTCGTTTGGTTAATTCTTTGAATAGTTCTTCTTGTTTCCACTTGGTTGATTTCACCCCTGAGTTTGATTATTTCCTGCCGTCTACTCCTCTTTGGTGAATTTGCTTCCTTTTTTTTCTAGAGCTTTTAGATGTGTTGTCAAGCTGCTAGTATGTGCTCTCTCCCGTTTCTTCTTGGAGGCACTCAGAGCTATGAGTTTCCCTCTTAGAAATGCTTTCATTGTGTCCGATAGGTTTGGGTACGTTGTGGCTTCATTTTCATTAACCTCTAAAAAGTCTTTAATTTCTTTCTTTATTCCTTCCTTGACCAAGGTATCATTGAGAAGAGTGTTGTTCAGTTTCCACGTGAATGTTGGCTTTCCATTATTTATGTTGTTATTGAAGATCAGTCTTAGGCCATGGTGGTCTGATAGGATACATGGGACAATTTCAATATTTTTGTATCTGTTGAGGCCTGTTTTGTGACCAATTATATGGTCAATTTTGGAGAAGGTCCCGTGAGGTGCTGAGAAGAAGGTATATCCTTTTGTTTTAGGATAAAATGTTCTGTAGATATCTGTCAGGTCCATTTGTTTCATAACTTCTGTTAGTTTCACTGTGTCCCTGTTTAGTTTCTGTTTCCACGATCTGTCCATTGATGAAAGTGGTGTGTTGAAGTCTCCCACTATTATTGTGTGAGGTGCAATGTGTGCTTTGAGCTTTACTAAAGTGTCTTTAATGAATGTGGCTGCCCTTGCATTTGGAGCATAGATATTCAGAATTGAGAGTTCCTCTTGGAGGATTTTACCTTTGATGAGTATGAAGTGTCCCTCCTTGTCTTTTTTAATAACTTTGGGTTGGAAGTCGATTTTATCCGATATTAAAATGGCTACTCCAGCTTGTTTCTTCAGACCATTTGCTTGGAAAATTGTTTTCCAGCCTTTCACTCTGAGGTAGTGTCTGTCTTTTTCCCTGAGATGGGTTTCCTGTAAGCAGCAGAATGTTGGGTCCTGTTTGTGTAGCCAGTCTGTTAGTCTATGTCTTTTTATTGGGGAGTTGAGACCATTGATATTAAGAGATATTAAGGAAAAGTAATTGTTGCTTCCTGTTGTTTTTGTTGTTAAAGTTGGCATTCTGTTCTTGTGGCTGTCTTCTTTTAGTTTTGTTGAGGGATTATCTTCTTGTTTTTTTCTAGGGCGTGGTTCCCGTCCTTTTATTGGTTTTTTTCTGTTATTATCCTTTGAAGGGCTGGATTCGTGGAGAGATAATGGGTGAATTTAGTTTTGTCGTGGAATACTTTGGTTTCTCCATCTATGGTGATTGAGAGTTTGGCTGGCTATAGTAGCCTGGGCTGGAATTTGTGTTCTCTTAGTGTCTGTATAACATCTGTCCAGGCTCTTCTGGCTTTCATAGTCTCTGGTGAAAAATCTGGTGTAATTCTGATAGGCTTGCCTTTATATGTTACTTGACCTTTTTCCCTTACTGCTTTTAGTATTCTATCTTTATTTAGTGCATTTGTTGTTCTGATTATTATGTGTCGGGAGGAATTTCTTTTCTGGTCCAGTCTATTTGGAGTTCTGTAGGCTTCTTGTATGTTCATGGGTATCTCTTTCTTTAGATTTGGGAAGTTTTCTTCAATAATCTTGTTGAAGATGTTTGCTGGTCCTTTGAGTTGAAAATCTTCATTCTCATCCACTCCTATTATCCGTAGGTTCGGTCTTTTCATTGTGTCCTGGATTTCCTGGATGTTTTGAGTTAGGATCTTTTTGCATTTTCCATTTTCTTTGATTGTTGTGCCGATGTTCTATATGGAATCTTCTGCACCTGAGATTCTCTCTTCCATTTCTTGTATTCTGTTGCTGATGCTCGCATCTATGGTTCCAGATTTCTTTCCTAGTGTTTCTATCTCCACTGTTTCCTCACTTTGGGTTTTCTTTATTGTGTCTACTTCCCTTTTTAGGTCTTGGATGGTTTTATTCAATTCCATCACCTGTTTGGTTGAGTTTTCCTGCAATTCTTTAAGGGATTTTTGTGTTTCCTCTTTAATGTCTTCTACCTGTTTGGTTATGTTTTCCTGTAATTCTTTAAGGGATTTTTGTGTTTCCTCTTTAATGTCTTCTACTTGTTTAGCAGTGTTCTCCTGTATTTCTTTAAGTGAGTTATTTAAGTCCTTCTTGATGTCCTCTACCATCATCATGAGATATGCTTTTAAATCCAGGTCTAGCTTTTCAGGTGTGTTAGGGTGCCCTGGACTGGGCAAAGTGGGAGTGCTGGGTCCTGATGATGGTGAGTAGTCCTGGTTTCTGTTAGTAAGATTCTTACGTTTACCTTTCGCCATCTGGTAATCTCTGGTGTTAGTTGTTATAGTTGTCTCTGTTTAGAGATTGTTCCTCTGGTGATTTTGTTACACTATATCAGCAGACCACGGAGACTAGCTCTCTTCCCTGAGTTTCAGTGGTCAGAGCAGTCTCTGCAGGCAAGCTCTCCTCTTTCAGGGAGGTGCACAGTCATCTGGTGTTTGGACCTCCTCCTGGCCGAAGATGAAGGCCCAAAACAGGATCTTTCCCAGAAGCTGTGTTGCTTTGGCCTGCAGACTGCCAGCTGAGGAGTCCCAGAATCAAGGTGGCCCCCGCGGAACGTGAGGCAGAAGCCTCCCGTGCTGTGAGGACACCTGTGCTCTGATCAGGAAGGTGGCCGGTTGTCTGGAGCCGGAAATGGCGCCGCCTCAGAGGCTCTGTGGCTCTCACCCGTTCCAGAAGCTGCTGGCCTCTGTGTTCCACACTCTCACCTGAAGACCGCCTGCTGCGGAGTCCCGGAACCAAGGTGGCCCCCAGGGAATGTGAGGCAGAAGCCTCTCGGGCCGGGTGGACCCCTGCGCTCTCACCAGGAAGGTGGCCGGTTGTCTCCCAGCATCTTTTCTTTAATTATTATATATAATTATGTTGGGAAGCTTCTGAAATATCTAAGTTGCTTTTTGTACGTTTGTTTGTTTGTTTGTTTTCATCTAGAGAAAAATACAACACTGAACTTGTTGTAATGTTTCAGGAACAAATTTGCCCGATGCCACAGCCTCCTAATTCTGAACTGTCCTCTTTCTCAATGAGTGCTCCTCTCTTCCTCAGTCACTTATCTACCGCAGTCTTACCTCTATGGGCGTTCACTATGTTATGACACCTAAACAACGTGTCCTAGGTCCATGTGGTTAATTCCCAATGATGAAAAATTGAGTTACTATGATATTTTATTTTGCACATTTGATTATTGTAGGAGGATAGAATCACACATATCCATCTATAAATTATTTTTAGAGAATTGATAATGATTGATAATACTGATGATAGTGTTACTGACAATTAATAATTGCTTTCCTATTCTATTCTCCTCTGAAAAAGTAAAACAGCTCAAACTCGCTGAGCATCAAGCTATCAAATGTCTGGGAACATTTTTGACCTGTCTATACTGTTTTGAGGCTTTTATGGTAATAATAGAAAGAAATGTGTTCTTAATACAGACACATGGACACACAAACACAGACACACAGACACTTTGCTCTATTTTTTGTTGTTGGTGGTTGGTTGGTAGGTTGATTGGGTTTTTCGGAAAGGTTCTTCTTTATATACCCCTAATTGTACTGGAAATTGCTCTGTAGAGCAAGCTGGCATGAATCCTAAAGACCCATCTGCTTCTGCCTCTCGGGTGCTGGAATTAAGGGCACGTGATATTTCCTGACAGCCACTCACACTTTCTTACAATTCCAGTATTAATAATTTTTCTTGGGGCTGGGGAGATGGCTAAGTGGTTAAGAACACTGACTACTCTTCCAGAGGTCTTGAGATCAATTCCCAGCAACCACATGGTGGCTCACAACCATCTGTAATGGGTATCTGCTGCTGTCTTCTGCTGTGTCTGAAGACAGTGATGGTGTACCCACATATATTAAATAAATATGGCTGGATTGAGCATGGCTGGAAAAAATAATTTAATAAAAATAAAGAACCCAGATGTCCCTCAAAAGAGGAATGGATACAGAAATGTGGTACATTTACACAGTGGTGTACTACTCAGATATTAAAAACAATGAATTTATAAATTCTTTGGCAAATGGATAGAACTAGAAAATATCATACTGAGTGAGGTAACCCAATCGCAAAAGAACACATATGGTATGCACTCACTGATAAGTGGATATTAGCCCAGAAGCTTGGAATGCCCAAGATAAAATTCACAGATCACAGGAAGTTCAAGAAGAAGGAAGACAAAAGTGTGGCTACTTTGGTCCTTCTCAGAAGGGAGAACAAAATAACCATGGAAGGAGTTACAGAGACAAAGTATGGAGCAGAGACTGAAGCAAAGGCCATCTAGAGACTGCACCACCTGGGGATCCATCTCATATATAGTCACAAAACCCAGACACTATTGTGGATACCAAAAAGTGCTTGCAGTCAAAAGGCTGATATAGCTCTCTCCTGAGAGGCTCTACCAGTGCCTGACAAATTCAGAAGTGGATGCTCTCTGCCAACCATTAGACTGAGCACAGGGTCCCCAATGGAGGAGCTAGAGAAGGGACATAAGGAGCTGAAGGGGTATACAGCCCCATACGTGGAACAACTATATGAACCAACCAGTACCCCATGAGTTCCCAGGGACTAAACCACCAACCAAAGAGTACACATGGAGCTACCCATGGCTTCAGCTGCATATATAGCAGAGGATATCCTTGTAGATCATTGATGGGAGGAGACGCCCTTGGTCTTGTGAAGGCTCTATGCCCCAGTGTAGGGGAATGCCAGGGCCCAGAAGTGGGAGTGGCTGTGTTGGTGAGCAAGGGAAGGGGGGAAGAGAAAAGGGGTTTTTGGAGGGGAAACCAGGGAAGAAGATAACACTTTAAATGTAAATAAAGAAAATATTTAATAAAAAATAATGAACTTTTTCTCTTTTTGTAATCAGAATCCTTATTAATTAGTATGCTAGTAAGTGAACTTATGACAAATGTACCCAAAGAAGCACCATTTAACCATTATATTGATAGTGTCAAAATACAGGTAATAGCATGGAAATCTATTTAAATAAAATACATAATATACAAAGCATATTATCAGTACCATGTATTCTCATTTTTCTAATCATTGTCACTAATTAATAAATCTGTATTTGTGTTCATTGAAAATATCCTTGAAAGATACCAATATACTAATAATCATATACCTATTAGTATTATTTCTTCATTTTTGAAATTATGAATGAGCAGACTTTTCCAATTTATTTTCTGTGTGGTTTCTAAATGGATGGTATTAATTGTGCAGTCATGAAAATTCCAGTCATCTTATCTTCAAGCCAGAAGCCTTTGCAGTTTAGTAGTGAGGGAATGTATGCATTTAGTCTGGACAGTTGGAGCCAGAGCACAGTAGCAATCTGTTATGAAAGAACACCAAACAGAATGAGGAAAATGTTAAAGACTTTTAAGACAATAACTTTTTTTTTTTTTAGTTCTTTCAAATTTAGATAAATTGGTTGGCCATTTTACTCTGTTGGCCATCTGTCTTTATTAACTTAGAATTTCTGAGAAAAAAAATATAATAATTTTGAAATCAATACATATGACTCTGTAGAAACTAATGACAAAGAAAGTATGGCTGATCTACAATCATAATTTAGAAAATTTTTAAGTTACATTTTCAAATGGCTAGTTATTTAAATGTCACCAATAAGACTATGCTAAAGCAAAATAATATTGATAATCGGGTAAGTACAGGAAAACTAAGATTTCAAATCATGTCACTCTCATACTGACTTTTTTTTTTTTTTTTTTTTTTTTGCTTTTTCTCTAATTTCAGTTTTAAGTGGGACAAATATGTAGCTAATTGAGAATCATTTCAGCCATTTTGTATTTGCTTAAACAATGCGCCTAAGACAAACTTCTTTCAGGCTAACATTGAAGTTTGATTTTCAAGGATTTCTTCTACTTAAAGGGATTTTCCTCCACAAAACCTTTACCTTTGCAGAAACTCCTTTCCCTGTCTTTCTCAGTTTCTTTTCACTCTGGAGAAACATGCAGATTTCTGTGGGGGATCTTCCACCTCGGTGAAATCATTCAGCCTTCTGTTGGAGTTTATGTGCCTCTCAGTCCTGGAAGGGAAGTCAAATAACACGAGTGAAAGCTGTGATCAGGCAGTGAATTGTCACAAACCCAGTCAATGAACCCTGTTTTCACAGGCCACACTGGTGATGTGAGCTTACCAGTTAGGGAAATTTTCTCTTTACAGTAGGATTATGCAAAGAGTAACTAATATGAATTAATGAAAATATAACTCCTCATCTTGGTCCGGGACCCGCCGAACTTAGGAAATTAGTCTGAACAGGTGAGAGGGTGCGCCAGAGAACCTGACAGCTTCTGGAACAGGCGGAAGCACAGAGGCGCTGAGGCAGCATCCTTTGTGGGCCGGGGACAGCCAGCCACCGTCCGGACCGGAGGACAGGTGCCCGCCCGGCTGGGGAGGCGGCCTAAGCCACAGCAGCAGCGGTCGCCATCTTGGTCCGAGACCCGCCGAACTTAGGAAATTAGTCTGAACAGGTGAGAGGGTGCGCCAGAGAACCTGACAGCTTCTGGAACAGGCGGAAGCACAGAGGCGCTGAGGCAGCACCCTGTGTGGGCCGGGGACAGCCGGCCACCTTCTGGACCAGAGGACAGGTGCCCGCCCGGCTGGGGAGGCGACCTAAGCCACAGCAGCAGCGGTCGCCATCTTGGTCCGGGACCCGCCGAACTTAGGAAATTAGTCTGAACAGGTGAGAGGGTGCGCCAGAGAACCTGACAGCTTCTGGAACAGGCGGAAGCACAGAGGCGCTGAGGCAGCACCCTTTGTGGGCCGGGGACAGCCAGCCACCGTCCGGACCGGAGGACAGGTGCCCGCCCGGCTGGGGAGGCGGCCTAAGCCACAGCAGCAGCGGTCGCCATCTTGGTCCGAGACCCGCCGAACTTAGGAAATTAGTCTGAACAGGTGAGAGGGTGCGCCAGAGAACCTGACAGCTTCTGGAACAGGCAGAAGCACAGAGGCGCTGAGGCAGCACCCTGTGTGGGCCGGGGACAGCCGGCCACCTTCCGGACCAGAGGACAGGTGCCCGCCCGGCTGGGGAGGCGACCTAAGCCACAGCAGCAGCGGTCGCCATCTTGGTCCGGGACCCGCCGAACTTAGGAAATTAGTCTGAACAGGTGAGAGGGTGCGCCAGAGAACCTGACAGCTTCTGGAACAGGCAGAAGCACAGAGGCGCTGAGGCAGCACCCTGTGTGGGCCGGGGACAGCCGGCCACCTTCCGGACCGGAGGACAGGTGCCCGCCCGGCTGGGGAGGCGACCTAAGCCACAGCAGCAGCGGTCGCCATCTTGGTCCGGGACCCGCCGAACTTAGGAAATTAGTCTGAACAGGTGAGAGGGTGCGCCAGAGAACCTGACAGCTTCTGGAACAGGCGGAAGCACAGAGGCGCTGAGGCAGCACCCTGTGTGGGCCGGGGACAGCCGGCCACCTTCCGGACCGGAGGACAGGTGCCCACCCGGCAGGGGAGGCGGCCTAAGCCACAGCAGCAGCGGTCGCCATCTTGGTCCCGGGACTCCAAGGAACTTAGGAATTTAGTCTGCTTAGGTGAGAGTCTGTACCACCTGGGAACTGCCAAAGCAACACAGTGTCTGAGAAAGGTCCTGTTTTGGGCCTTCTTCTTCGGCCAGGAGGAGGTCCAAATACAAGATATCTGCGCACCTTCCCTGTAAGAGAGCTTGCCAGCAGAGAGTGCTCTGAGCACTGAAACTCAGAGGAGAGAATCTGTCTCCCAGGTCTGCTGATAGACGGTAACAGAATCACCAGAAGAACAATCTCTAAACAGAGTCAACTATAACTACTAACTCCAGAGATTACCAGATGGCGAAAGGTAAACGGAGGAATCTTACTAACAGGAACCAAGACCACTCACCATCACCAGAACCCAGCACACCCACTTCGCCCAGTCCAGGGAACCCCAACACACCTGAGAACCTAGACCTAGATTTAAAAGCATATCTCATGATGATGGTAGAGGACATCAAGAAGGACTTTAATAAATCACTTAAAGAAATACAGGAGAACACTGCTAAAGAGTTACAAGTCCTTAAAGAAAAACAGGAAAACACAATCAAACAGGTAGAAGTCCTTACAGAAAAAGAGGAAAAAACATACAAACAGGTGATGGAAATGAACAAAACCATACTAGACCTAAAAAGGGAAGTAGACACAATAAAGAAAACTCAAAGCGAGGCAACACTAGAGATAGAAACCCTAGGAAAGAAATCTGGAACCATAGATTTGAGCATCAGCAACAGAATACAAGAGATGGAAGAGAGAATCTCAGGTGCAGAAGATTCCATAGAGAACATCGGCACAACAATCAAAGAAAATGGAAAATGCAAAAAGATCCTAACTCAAAATATCCAGGAAATCCAGGACACAATAAGAAGACCAAACGTACGGATAATAGGAGTGGATGAGAATGAAGATTTTCAACTCAAAGGTCCAGCAAACATCTTCAACAAAATTATTGAAGAAAACTTCCCAAATCTAAAGAATGAGATGCATATGAACATACAAGAAGCCTACAGAACTCCAAATAGACTGGACCAGAAAAGAAATTCCTCCCGACACATAATAATCAGAACATCAAATGCACTAAATAAAGATAGAATACTAAAAGCAGTAAGGGAAAAAGGTCAAGTAACATATAAAGGCAAGCCTATCAGAATTACACCAGATTTTTCACCAGAGACTATGAAAGCCAGAAGAGCCTGGACAGATGTTATACAGACACTAAGAGAACACAAACTGCAGCCCAGGCTACTATACCCAGCCAAACTCTCAATTATCATAGAGGGAGAAACCAAAGTATTCCACGACAAAACCAAATTCACGCATTATCTCTCCACGAATCCAGCCCTTCAAAGGATAATAACAGAAAAAAACCAATACAAGAACGGGAACAACGCCCTAGAAAAAACAAGAAGGTAATCCCTCAACAAACCTAAAAGAAGACAGCCACAAGAACAGAATGCCACCTTTAACAACTAAAATAACAGGAAGCAACAATTACTTTTCCTTAATATCTCTTAACATCAATGGTCTCAACTCGCCAATAAAAAGACATAGACTAACAAACTGGCTACACAAACAAGACCCAACATTTTGCTGCTTACAGGAAACTCATCTCAGAGAAAAAGATAGACACTACCTCAGAATGAAAGGCTGGAAAACAATTTTCCAAGCAAATGGTATGAAGAAACAAGCAGGAGTAGCCATCCTAATATCTGATAAGATTGACTTCCAACCCAAAGTCATCAAAAAAGACAAGGAGGGACACTTCATTCTCATCAAAGGTAAAATCCTCCAAGAGGAACTCTCAATTCTGAATATCTATGCTCCAAATACAAGAGCAGCCACATTCACTAAAGAAACTTTAGTAAAGCTCAAAGCACACATTGCGCCTCACACAATAATAGTGGGAGACTTCAACACACCACTTTCACCAATGGACAGATCATGGAAACAGAAACTAAACAGGGACACACTGAAACTAACAGAAGTGATGAAACAAATGGATCTGACAGATATCTACAGAACATTTTACCCTAAAACAAAAGGATATACCTTCTTCTCAGCACCTCATGGTACCTTCTCCAAAATTGACCACATAATAGGTCACAAATCAGGTCTCAACAGATTCAAAAATATTGAAATTGTCCCATGTATCCTATCAGATCACCATGCACTAAGGCTGATCTTCAATAACAAAATAAATAACAGAAAGCCAACATTCACATGGAAACTGAACAACACTCTTCTCAATGATACCTTGGTCAAGGAAGGAATAAAGAAAGAAATTAAAGACTTTTTAGAGTTTAATGAAAATGAAGCCACAACGTACCCAAACCTTTGGGACACAATGAAAGCATTTCTAAGAGGGAAACTCATAGCTATGAGTGCCTTCAAGAAAAAACGGGAGAGAGCACATACTAGCAGCTTGACAACACATCTAAAAGCTCTAGAAAAAAAGGAAGCAAATTCACCCAAGAGGAGTAGACGGCAGGAAATAATCAAACTCAGGGGTGAAATCAACCAAGTGGAAACAAGAAGAACTATTCAAAGAATTAACCAAACGAGGAGTTGGTTCTTTGAGAAAATCAACAAGATAGATAAACCCTTAGCTAGACTCACTAAAGGGCACAGGGACAAAATCCTAATTAACAAAATCAGAAATGAAAAGGGAGACATAACAACAGATCCTGAAGAAATCCAAAACACCATCAGATCCTTCTACAAAAGGCTATACTCAACAAAACTGGAAAACCTGGACGAAATGGACAAATTTCTGGACAGATACCAGGTACCAAAGTTGAATCAGGATCAAGTTGACCTTCTAAACAGTCCCATATCCCCTAAAGAAATAGAAGCAGTTATTAATAGTCTCCCAGCCAAAAAAAGCCCAGGACCAGACGGGTTTAGTGCAGAGTTCTATCAGACCTTCAAAGAAGATCTAACTCCAGTTCTGCACAAACTTTTTCACAAGATAGAAGTAGAAGGTATTCTACCCAACTCATTTTATGAAGCCACTATTACTCTGATACCTAAACCACAGAAAGATCCAACAAAGATAGAGAACTTCAGACCAATTTCTCTTATGAACATCGATGCAAAAATCCTTAATAAAATTCTCGCTAACCGAATCCAAGAACACATTAAAGCAATCATCCATCCTGACCAAGTAGGTTTTATTCCAGGGATGCAGGGATGGTTTAATATACGAAAATCCATCAATGTAATCCATTATATAAACAAACTCAAAGACAAAAACCACATGATCATCTCGTTAGATGCAGAAAAAGCATTTGACAAGATCCAACACCCATTCATGATAAAAGTTCTGGAAAGATCAGGAATTCAAGGCCAATACCTAAACATGATAAAAGCAATCTACAGCAAACCAGTAGCCAACATCAAAGTAAATGGAGAGAAGCTGGAAGCAATCCCACTAAAATCAGAGACTAGACAAGGCTGCCCACTTTCTCCCTACCTTTTCAACATAGTACTTGAAGTATTAGCCAGAGCAATTCGACAACAAAAGGAGATCAAGGGGATACAAATTGGAAAAGAGGAAGTCAAAATATCACTTTTTGCAGATGATATGATAGTATATATAAGTGACCCTAAAAATTCCAACAGAGAACTCCTAAACCTGATAAACAGCTTCGGTGAAGTAGCTGGATATAAAATTAACTCAAACAAGTCAATGGCCTTTCTCTACACAAAGAATAAACAGGCTGAGAAAGAAATTAGGGAAACAACACCCTTCTCAATAGCCACAAATAATATAAAATATCTCGGCGTGACTCTAACGAAGGAAGTGAAAGATCTGTATGATAAAAACTTCAAGTCCCTGAAGAAAGAAATTAAAGAAGATCTCAGAAGATGGAAAGATCTCCCATGCTCATGGATTGGCAGGACCAACATTGTAAAAATGGCTATCTTGCCAAAAGCAATCTACAGATTCAATGCAATCCCCATTAAAATTCCAACTCAATTCTTCAACGAATTAGAAGGAGCAATTTGCAAATTCATCTGGAATAACAAAAAACCGAGGATAGCAAAAACTCTTCTCAAGGATAAAAGAACCTCTGGTGGAATCACCATGCCTGACCTAAAGCTTTACTACAGAGCAATTGTGATAAAAACTGCATGGTACTGGTATAGAGACAGACAAGTGGACCAATGGAATAGAATTGAAGACCCAGAAATGAACCCACACACCTATGGTCACTTGATCTTCGACAAGGGAGCCAAAACCATCCAGTGGAAGAAAGACAGCATTTTCAACAATTGGTGCTGGCACAACTGGTTGTTATCATGTAGAAGAATGCGAATCGATCCATACTTATCTCCTTGTACTAAGGTCAAATCTAAGTGGATCAAGGAACTTCACATAAAACCAGAGACACTGAAACTTATAGAGGAGAAAGTGGGGAAAAGCCTTGAAGATATGGGCACAGGGGAAAAATTCCTGAACAGAACAGCAATGGCTTGTGCTGTAAGATCGAGAATTGACAAATGGGACCTAATGAAACTCCAAAGTTTCTGCAAGGCAAAAGACACTGTCTATAAGACAAAAAGACCACCAACAGACTGGGAAAGGATCTTTACCTATCCTAAATCAGATAGGGGACTAATATCCAACATATATAAAGAACTCAAGAAGGTGGACCTCAGAAAATCAAATAACCCCCTTAAAAAATGGGGCTCAGAACTGAACAAAGAATTCTCACCTGAGGAATACCGAATGGCAGAGAAGCACCTGAAAAAATGTTCAACATCCTTAATCATCAGGGAAATGCAAATCAAAACAACCCTGAGATTCCACCTCACACCAGTGAGAATGGCTAAGATCAAAAATTCAGGTGACAGCAGATGCTGGCGAGGATGTGGAGAAAGAGGAACACTCCTCCATTGTTGGTGGGATTGCAGGCTTGTACAACCACTCTGGAAATCAGTCTGGCGGTTCCTCAGAAAATTGGACATAGTACTACCGGAGGATCCAGCAATACCTCTCCTGGGCATATATCCAGAAGAAGCCCCAACTGGTAAGAAGGACACATGCTCCACTATGTTCATAGCAGCCTTATTTATAATAGCCAGAAACTGGAAAGAACCCAGATGCCCCTCAACAGAGGAATGGATACAGAAAATGTGGTACATCTACACAATGGAGTACTACTCAGCTATTAAAAAGAATGAATTTATGAAATTCCTAGCCAAATGGATGGACCTGGAGAGCATCATCCTGAGTGAGGTAACACAATCACAAAGGAACTCACACAATATGTACTCACTGATAAGTGGATACTAGCCCAAAACCTAGGATACCCACGATATAAGATACAATTTCCTAAACACATGAAACTCAAGAAAAATGAAGACTGAAGTGTGGACACTATGCCCCTCCTTAGAAGTGGGAACAAAACACCCATGGAAGGAGTTACAGAAACAAAGTTTGGAGCTGAGATGAAAGGATGGACCATGTAGAGACTGCCATATCTAGGGATCCACCCCATAATCAGCATCCAAACGCTGACACCATTGCATATACTAGCAAGATTTTATCGAAAGGACCCAGATGTAGCTGTCTCTTGTGAGACTATGCCGGGGCCTAGCAAACACAGAAGTGGATGCTCACAGTCAGCTAATGGATGGATCACAGGGCTCCCAATGGAGGAGCTAGAGAAAGTACCCAAGGAGCTAAAGGGATCTGCAACCCTATAGGTGGAACAACATTATGAACTAACCAGTACCCCTGAGCTCTTGACTCTAGCTGCATATGTATCAAAAGATGGCCTAGTCGGCCATCACTGGAAAGAGAGGCCCATTGGACACGCAGACTTTGTGTGCCCCGGTACAGGGGAACGCCAGGGCCAAAGGGGGGGAGTGGGTGGGTAGGGGAGTGGGGGTGGGTGGGTAAGGGGGACTTTTGGTATAGCATTGGAAATGTAAATGAGCTAAATACCTAATAAAAAATGGAAAAAAAAAATAAAAAAAAATAAAAAAAAATAAAAAAAAAAAAAGATAAAAAAAAAAAAAAAAAAAAAGAAAATATAACTCCTATGCTATTTATTGGTCGTTTATGTACTTATGTTTCCTAGTGATCTCATCTTTTGTTCAGTGTGGTGATTCTCCTGTGCTGCCTTGAAGAGCTTTGTGTGAGCAGAGGTAGTTTGATTTTGTCCTTCTCTGGCACTCGTTATTGACCACTTCTCTCTCAAAACAATGAAGAGAGGAGCTACTTTATACAAGTCAACATTGGTGACTGTACATGATCAGTATCTAATCTGCTTGATTGAATTCTTGTAGCATTCTTTACTTTTCTTACAAAGAATCACTTCTTTGCATGCTTCCTTATCCTTCAATTACTTCTTTTTCTTTTTTTATTATTTTTTAAAATTTTTTAGAGTCCACTAGTTATCTCCCTCCTAGTGCACCCTCTGACTGTTCCTCATCGCATACCTCCTCCCATGTCACCAAGAGGATGACCCCATCACCCATCCCCATCCCACCAGAACTCCCACTCCCTGGGGCTTCACATTTCCCAAGAGTTAGGTGTTTCTTCTTTCACTAATGCAAGAGCAGACATTCCTCTGCTGTATATGTGTTGGGGGCCTCATATCAGCTGGTGTAAAGTGCATGGTTGGTGACTCAGTGTCTGAAAGATCTCTGGGTTCTAGGTTAGTTGAAACTGTTGTTCTTCCTATGAGGTTGCCCTCCTCCTCCTCCTCAGTTTCTTCCAGCTTTTCCTTATTTTAACCACAGGGGTACCTGCCTTATGTCCATTGATTGGGTATAATTATCTGCCACTGACTTTCAGCTGCTTGAAGGGCCTCTCTCAGAGAGCAGCCATGCTAAGCTCCTGTCTTTAAGTACATCATAGCATCAATAGCAGTGTTGGACCTTGGAGCATCCCCTTGAGGTGGATCCCAATTTGGGCATGTCACTAGACCTCCTTTACTGACTGTAAAATTTTGATTTTGACTTTTCAATAGTAGTGCATATATTTCTTCATCTCTATATACAGCATATTACTTAAAATATATCGAATGTTGATTTTCTTTAAGAACTGGTACTCTACTATTTCTAATAGAAGAAAATATATTCTCAAATTACAGAAACACTCAATCAAAAATGTTTAAACAATAATCAATATTTAAATGATTGTCTGAAATTTAACAAAGACTTTTGTTATGGCAGAAAGCAGTAGAGTACCATTTACCTAATCTTTCAACATCTAATTATTTAGTACTTTGTGTGCCTATTATTGCCTGGGTGTACAGTACACAATAATGCTGTTCTGTATTCAATGCAAAGAACTTTTTATTTGTAATCAGAAATGAAGGAATTGGTACTCATGTAAATAAAGACAACTAGACAATTACTGAAAATGGCAGGTTCATTTATATTAAAATATTGATATCCCGGTTGAGGTTTCATAGGCAAAGCTAAAAGATTAAAGATCAAGAGACGTGAAAAAGAGCTGGTGACAGTTGACAGGAAGTAAATGTTTATCCATATTCGATGACAAGGATAATTTTCTCCTTTGTTGTCTGTTTTTATTGCATAGGAAATTGATGCTATCAATAAATTACTGCTATAGGAAACACATGTAGGGATTTTGAAGCTAACCTTTGGTTCCTGTCTCCATGCATGATGTTTGAATCAATGCAAAGGCAATATAGATAGTACAGGTAGCACATAGCTTACAAACATCTATCTCTACCAAGTTATTTCATCTTCTTCGCTTACCACTTTTTAAAGATTTGCTTCAAGCCTTTATACCCTCTTGCAATAAAAACATTGGAGTTAGTAAAATTCTATATTGCAATTTTAATGGGGGAGAAGCCATTCTTCAGCATTACTAGTATGCATTGTATAAAGTCAGATTGTGACAATAACTCAGACATCTCTCTTGTGTAGCTCTGCTCATAAAAAATCTTGGTCATCAGTCAGAAATCTGTATGACCTTGATCTGCACTGTAGCTAAATCAAACATGGCAACATTTTCCTACAGGGCTGTTTGATTAATCCTTTATTAGAGTAAAATCATTCATATCTTCACCAAGTGCACAGAGTGCATCATTGGACTGGCAATGTTTCCTAACAGTAGTGCCTAAGACATTAGAAGGCATGAAGATCACCTGGCCATCGTATTGTAGTCTGCAATTCTAGAAGGTTTCTTTGGGATACTTTCAGATTCCCTGAGGATCCAAAAGGGGCCATGTTTTCATGAGTCTTCTTCTTCAATTGGAATTTGTGGTAAATGTGGAAAGGAAGTTTCCCATATGAGCTTCGGCTGGGTGTTCACTGTGAAGCATGACATATTGGGTTTGTTTCAGTACTGATTCTGAAGCCAAGATCTTCTTGGAATGGCACCAGGTATTTATCTTGTATAATGGCAAGGGAATATCAAATGATGAATTTTGTCAGTAGTTAATATCTGCAGGGGAAATCCCCTTTGATCAGATGGGGCATAAAACCTATAGCACAGTACTGCTTCCTAGAACCCTCTGGTCTTGTTCCTCTTGAAAATGCTTCACAGCTCAGAGAGTTTCATTTTCCTTTTCTGACAACCTTTAATAGGTGTTTATCTAAGGTTTAGGGTTTTGATATTTTTTCTTTTTTATTAGTTATTTCTTTTATTTACATTTCAAATGTTATCCTGCTCTTTCCCAGTTTCCCCTCCACAAATGCCCTATCCCCTCCCTGACTCCATGCTTCTATGGGATGTGAAACTTGCTCACCCACTCACTCCTGCCTCAGCACCCTAGCATTCTCCAATGCTGGGTCATCAAACCTTCACAGGTCCAAGGGACTCCCCTCCCATTGATGCAGTTGGAGCCATGGGTCCCTCCATGTGTACTCCTTGGTTGGTGTTTTAGTCCCTGGGAGCTTTGAGTAGCTAGTTGGTTCATATTGTTGTTCTTCCTATGGGTTTGCAACCCCCTTCAGTTCCTTCAGTCCTTCCCTTAACTTCTGCATTATTGTTACTATTTGTTTTTATCTTTGTGTGTTTTGTTTTGGGGATGTGTGCTTGTGTGCATCAATGTGTGTATTTCCATATGTGTGGAGGGGGGCATTCGTGGGTGTGTGTGTAATGTGCTTTTCCAAAGGCCTTAAAATAACATTAAAAGTCTAAACCACACAAAATTCTATTAGGTACTTTGCATGTCAGACAAAAGAAGTAATAGGTTTTGGATGAGCATCCCTTTTAATCATCTTTTTAGCTAAAACCTGTTATCTGCTGATGTAATAGTAGTTTTCTTTTAAAAGATATATTTAGGTAACAGTCTTATGAACTGAGATTTCATTTTTATTTTGGGGGGTGTATTCAGTGAGGAACTTTGCAAATTCGACTGTAAAGAAATTCAAGAGGAGTTTTTCTTGGATTTGATATTGGCTAGTTCTGAATCCAAAAGCCAGTATCTTATGATTTAGAAGGGAAGAAAACTATTGAAGCCACATGAAGGCAGAGGTAGAGACAGAGTGGTGGACCCATAATCCAGGACCAAGAAAGAATTCCACAAGTCCCCTATAGTTATGAAAGGAGCAGAAACATGTTTTACCTGCTTTCAGAATCAACTTTGACTCCACGCTTCTGAACTCCAGTTCTCTCAATATTTATGTATACCTAATATATTTTCCCCTCCCCTGACTTCCCCCTCTGCCTTCTTTTCAGACATTCAAGGGTGTTTAAACAATCTGGAGCAACCTCAGCCCTATTACTTGAATGTTTGAGAAATAATTGAGAAATATCATCAAGAACCATAAATACTTTTACACTCCACTTGAGCGGCATTTTTAATCTGATAACAATTTTAAAAACAGTTGCTATAAAGAACATTCAAGTTTTACAGCAGAGTATAACAGATGCCATTTTATGAAACCACAGGTATAGGTATGTATACATTCTAAGCATATGTTGCAGAATATTTGGAGGAACAAAGCAATACTACACACATACTGTGTAACCCTCCATTCATCTCACCTTCTACATTTTTGTTAATATACCAAAATTATTTGTCACAGTATAGTAGAGCTCAAAGTATAATGTAACCAACTTACTCTTTAACACAGCTAGATAAGAAGGTGATCAATTTTCAATGTGTAGAATATCATTCTAAATCTGTTTCTGAAATAAAAATGGTAGTACAAAGGAGAATAGAAATTCTGATCTAACAGGAGAATTTGACTTATCCAAACATCAAGTTTCTTTTAGAATTGAATTCTTTCTTTATTTTTGTTCTGTTTACCCAGTAAAAAGATTTGAAGTTTCAAGTTCTTCAATATAAATTTCATTTTAAAATGTGGAATAGGAAGAGTTGAGTGAAACAAAAAGTAGGCATAGAAATACCAAGGAAGGAAATGTTTAGTGCATCTCAGAATGCTCATTTCAATAAAAACATAGAAAATGCACATGCAAGATTCTGTCCCTGCTAATGTCTCTAATATTTAGATAGAGCAGTGTGGAGAATAAATTTTGTGAGAAAAGTTTTTATTGGTCATCTAAGAATGAAGACAAAGAAAAAGTATCCTTAATATGTAATATACATATATAAATATA
Organism: Mus musculus; assembly: GCF_000001635.26. Taxonomy (NCBI): domain Eukaryota; kingdom Metazoa; phylum Chordata; class Mammalia; order Rodentia; family Muridae; genus Mus; species Mus musculus. The sequence goes on from NC_000078.6 coordinate 38,059,463, forward strand.
TATACCTTATATATTTATTTATAATTTGTATATAATTATATGTGACTAAAATATGAACTATATGACTAAAATACATAATAAAATATATACAAATAATTTATGTTTTTTGCACTATACTCTTTACAACTCCATGAGTTGTTGTAAGGTGCATAAAGACAGTAGATGACAGTGCCATATCTCCTTGATTTCCATTGAGCATTGCACTGTATAGTCCTGAGAGCAATCTCTCACAACAAGCCTTTTGGTTTTGGTGAGTAATTTATTAAGTATGTAGTAACAAAAGTGAAAGAATCAACACAAATAGTGAATAGATAGATTGACAATGGCAGACATAAACATATTAAATCTGAAATATGCAACGAAAATTGACTGGGTAATCCTACTTGTGACTGTCAGCTCCGAATTCTGTTAGAGTGTCCTGGGCAGAGTAGAATATTCTCTTATCTGAGGTTTTCAAGTGAAAAACCAATTAGGAGGCAGAAAGAAAATATCATAAAATAAGAAGTTTACAAATATTCACCTGAAATTTGCTGGGAAAGTTGAGGCAGTTGCCTGGAATTCCTGATTGAGTTTTCTCTCCATGGATGAGACCATAGCTACATTCCTACTTTTCTATCCCATTGTAGGCCTGAAGTGGGAGGTGGAGCAGCTGCATTCCCAGTCAGCTTTTAAGTGATTTCAAATAATGCATGATTATAACTGTGAGCCTTTCCACCTGCTCCCCTGCTCCTGAAATGACAACTCTGAGGATTATATATGAAAGAATGCCTAGGCCATAAGCTTGGGCTTGTTTCCCTCATTAGCTTGTAACTTACTTAACCCATTCACTTTCTCTAGTCTATGAGTGCCATATCACTTGTAACCTCTTCTCCATTTTATACATCTGTATCCTCGGAGTCCAGGACTAATTTCTTCTTGTGGCTGAATATATTCCACAGTTGCTCTTTCCCTACTGGAACTCCCAAATTCCATTTTCTGCCTCTCTCATTGACCAATCAGTTTTTTTATTGAAAGGTGAGGCTTGCATATAGTACACAAGAGAATCTCTCTACTTTTTTCCCTTTTAGTCCAAAAGGCTCTTTTTCCTTCAAAAATAAAATGTAAGCAATAATAACAATTATGAAAACTACCAGGTAAGATTACATTTACAAAGTCTAGTCCATATGTATTTACCAACCTTGGAGAAAATTTTCAACTATCTATATCTTGGTGAGTTCAAAGTTCTGTACCTAAATCAATTTCTATCATAACTTGTATTACCAACCCAAAACATCTTCTTAGACCTAAAATCATTTTCCTAAATCTTAAACAACTTAATTTTAATTGTGAAACTATACATAGCTAGTCCTCAAACCTTCCAGAGGCCTGAGAAGGAAAAAATATTACGCAAGTATGCAAGACGTGTAGGCCAGAAACTTGCAAAACTATAGAAATGACTGAGAAAGCTGGCTGCCTAGAGAGTCCCCCAAACCTTCTATGTGTTGTTTGAGTATCATCTTTGGCCTTCTTGCCCTGCATATCCGACCACCATTTCCTGTACAGTACAAAATGTGAGGGATTGCTTACCTTGTCCAAGGAAAGCTCTGCTGTGGATATGCCTGTGTCTAATTTGCCCAGTTTTTATAAAATACTGTCAGCTGTTTCACCAAGGACATTTTCTTGCTTAAAGGCCAGCTTGTCACATGTCAAGCAAACTCCATATGGAGGTTCTTCGTTGCATATCATCTTCTTTGAAGTAGAATGGGGATGCTGTCAGGAGCAGACCTGTGTCATTTTCAAAGCAATCTTTTGTTACAGAAACATCTTTTTTGTTTGTTTGTTTGTTTTTCCTTAATTTGATTCTTTTTTAAAATATTTTTATTACATATTTTCCTCAATTACATTTCCAATGCTATCTCAAAAATCCGCCATACCCTCCCCGCCCCACTCCCCTACCCACCTATTCCCACTTTTTGACCCTGGCGTTCCCCTGTACTGGGGCATATAAAGTTAAATGGCATATTCTATGGATTTCTGATGTTTTTGAAGACCATCTATCTATCTATGATATAACTTAGGCAAACATTATTTGTTTCTAGTTATTTACTTTCCGTTCCTCTTTGAAAACATCTTCCTGTAATTAACTACACTAGTATTTAACATGACCAAATGTTTGTCTGACTATTAACTTGAATTTTGTTTAAATTTTCCAAAACAGTTTGTAGTAGCAGCTTTGAAGGACTAGAACTTAACATTGCCTCAATATAACCTCAATTTTTATAAATATGCAATGTCCATACCAAATGTAAAAGTATTTTACTTGTGGATGTTCTTTAGTCTAAAAGTAGACTCAATAATCTACCTGAGTATCCTATTATTCCTATAACCTGCTTTTCTTGTTATTTTTCCACCTTCCTTTCCCCTAACACTAGACAGGAGAGAAAGAACAATAGAAGAAAGTAAGTAAATAGAAAAGGAAATCCCTGAATCTAACCTCCTTTATTTTGTTTCCTTCCTGCCCAAAACCATAACAATTTGTAACCAACACTCTTAAATGAGAATATACATCCATCATCAATTGAATGACCAAAACCTATCCACCCTACCTGTTAGGAATGGGGACATCACTGTTTTAAAATTTATTTCTGTTGTACAGCCATGTCATTTTCCTATGTGGGATTCCCTTAGAAAATTGGGATATTGGTTAATCATAAGAAAGCTTGATGCAACATTATGCAACATTTGTTGTCCAGTTTCTGCATGCTGAGAAAATTCGGGGCTTCACTGAAGTACTGACAAGAACAGTCCTTGGTTCTGAACTATCTAGTTAGCCATTTTAAAATCTTTCTGGATGTAGTATTTTGAGGAAACAGCATTGAGGCAGTCTGAAATAGGTTCAAGCAGAATGCTGGAATAATTGTCTCAGTGTTTTGGCATTTTTCTCTGTATTCCAGAGGATGAATGTTGTCAGGATCATTTTATCTTCATGGTATCTGTAAACATATAAACTTTTACAAGTAATATACATTACTGCAGTGATATATATGTAGAATGTAGAATGAGCCCAATTCATTTAAAGATGATTCTTTGATCTCTTTTTGAGAAGGTAAGGTATCTGTCTTTCTTTATAAATTACTTTAGACTATATAACCAAACTGTAATGTTTTTTATCTATGCCATTTGAAAGCATGGCATAACAAGTCTTGAGGATTTTGTAGCTAAAAATATTTCTTGATTAGGCATAGCTGAAGTCCTACCTGGAGGCATTTTCATGCCTCAGCCATTCTCAGACCTGTTTCCAAGTAGAGGGACCAGCAATATAAGTTACATGTTTTGCTGGGGTTTATATTTTGTTTATTTATGTTTGCAGCTTAGATACTCAGGGGTCTCCTACTGTAAATCTGATTTTTGTCAATTTAGATGTAATGAATAGTATTTTTAACTCTGGCTAAAATAAAGGTGAAATCTCTCCCTTAACACAAATTCTTTCCCTCCATTCTAAAGTTAGGACATCCTTAATAAAATCAGGCTGATTTCACTCAGTAGATTCCCCCCCCCCCCATAATCAGATGTGTATCAGTAGATCTGTTATCAGCCTATCAGTCTCATTGATGTTTAAAACTTTAAAGTCAGTAAGCCATTATGTAATATATCTCTGGGAAATCTAATATTGCCCTTCTGTTCTAAGAGCATTTCCTTTAAAGTTCTCAGGTTATATATATATTTGACCTACAAGTTTGTAAGATATATATGTAACAAGTCTCATGCCATAATGTATAATATAATGTTGTATTCTGAGATTAACACACATGCCTGAAAATCAACAGCTTAATCTGCAAAGGGATTTCCAAGACATCCACTCAAATAGGTGTGGAATCTCAGAATTATCCTTTTCAGAACTTAAGGCATAAACCCAATGGAATTCAAAATATATATTTTAGTAGTATGGTGTATCAACATGTGCACATATCTTAATTTTCTACACTCTACAAAATTAAACACATGATCTATTGCATGACTGTTAGAAGCCATCAAGAAAGGCTAAGACATGCAAGGGAGTTTGCTGGAGATGATCTACCATTTTTGTTTTATGGCCTGCAGTGGGTGAGCTATGACATGTAAGGTCACCAGAGACTTCATCCTAGGATTACTGCTTCCTGCTGATTTGTCTTTTTTTTCCTGTCAACATTACATAGCCTAATGATTTCTGGGCATCAGCCCATCTTATTGAGAAAATTTCCTGCAGATCAACTTGAAGATAAACATTCATAAATTAATGTTTTTCATATGAATTAGTGACTTTATGAGAATCCTAATTAGATTCCTATAATTTTTAAAAAGTAGTTTAAGAAGATGATTTAGTTGTTCTGCCAAAACAGACACAATAAAGGTAAAATCAAGAATAGGATGTGCCCCATCCCCATAGACTAGTAAGTAAAGGCAACAAAATAAGGAATACAATGAGATTTCCCAATTACACTATGGAGAGAGATAGACTTGGGACAAAAAGGTAATCAAGAATACAACATTCATTCTAGACATGTTCTAAGGATGAAGCCACAGGTAGGACAGAAAAAAGATAGATAGGAAGGGAAGCAATATTATCCTTAAGACTACTTCTTGTTGATATGGCACATCAAGTTCTTTGGGCATGTTTGATCTTTGCCTTCATGATGTCTAATGTTCTCTTCTTCTTTTGTCTTTGTGCACAACTATCCAACAAACTGCCACCATCAGCAATCAACTAACTAACAACTAACAACAAGCCCTCTTGAGGCCCTAGCATTTATATACGTTCTCAAAAGTCAACATATCAAAACATCACACAATCACACAATCAGAGAAACTATCTGTTGTTGTAAAACTCAAGTTCCTAGATCAGGAGGCAAATCATAGTCAGTTACTGTGGACAATTTGAAGCAGTCTCATATCCCAGACTGGATATGGGACTGGAGTGTGCACAGGCGTGTGTGTGTGTGTGTGTGTGTGTGTGTGTATAATGTTTAGAGATGTTTGAAATTTTATGTTGGTATTGGAAACTCATGTCCTCCTCCTAGTAACTAAACATTTTCCTGGCACCAAATTATGTTTTTTACAGAATCAAAAGACTGGTTTCTACATCTTACTAAATATTATTTCTGTTTCTAAATGTACAGAGAGCTGAAAATTCAGAAACTAACTTCTTCCTTTAGCATTTTGCATTGTTCTAAAAGAGGATGTTATTAGCAGTGTGACTAGAGAATACAGCATTGTTGCCAGAATGTCTGCTTTCTCACTAAGTGTTTTCAACCCACATAAGAACTTTGTAAAAAACAAAACTGTCATCTTCTGAACCAGTGTGGGCTTATTTTTTTAATAATCTAGAGATTCAAAACAGTAAGTCATAATTCCATTTCACTAAATGTTTTGATTTAACACATATAATGACTGAGCTTAATGCTATTGCCCACAGAAGCAAATCTTCCACAACAAAATTTTAAACTGGCATATTAAGTATTACTTTAGAGAAGTTTATATTACATTCTTTTCTTGGTTTATAAAAGAAGCTGAAAACATCTA